>NC_088866.1:35178344-35302497 GCF_032884065.1 Artemia franciscana | reverse complement strand
TGGCGGTTCGTGCGTAGAAGTAGCTCTACTGTGAACAGTGCTGACATCTAAAAAAAGGGACGGTAGCAGCATCTGGTGGCTTCGTCAGAAGATTAAAAATCACCAAGTTCGAAAAAATAGATGGCGCCGCCGTATACAGGGGTGAAGAAAGGTCAAATAAAGTATCTTTCCTGTACTTAATTTGCATATTGATGGCACAGAAAACTGTCAGGATAGTCACTGCTTTAACTGGTGACGCCATTGACGAACCAGCACACATATATTGGGCACTATTGAGCTAAAGTTGGTAGATGGGCTCTACAGCTGTGCTAGCGGATGTATCATCTACATAAAGTAGTGATAAAGTATTATCACTACTTTATTTAAAAACAAAATTGACTTTTTAATGAGTTGCACATCTAAGTTCTCCTAACTATTAGGAATTTGTCTAGGCTTGGGGCTACTTAAATATCTTTTGTATGGATCTCTTGGTGGAATACTTTCAGTGTATTTCAGTGCTCTGACGATTTCACTGGTATTTTACTCAACGAAGTACGTCGTGTAATTTATTAATTTTTTTATAGAGCTAAAGAAAAGAAAAGGGAGCAAGAGCGACAGAAGAAGGAAGAAGAACGGATGAAAAAAGAAGAGGAGCGGTTGAAAAAAGAAGAGGAACGATTAAAAAAAGAAGAAGAAAAAATTCAGCAGGTTTGGAGCCTCCTTTATATTCTGTTTTTTTTTGTGTGTGTGTGTGTGTGTGGAGTGGGTTAAACATCAAAGGATATAGTTAAAAATTTTCGAGGCTGCTATTTACCTGACGAAACCCTATTAATTATTTAGTTGTTATCTCTGTCGTTGATCTATATTTCAAGCTACAACCAATCCGATAAATAGTTTTGTATTTGCAATACTATTGTTTAGCTAGCAATTTTAACCTTAATGTAGCTGGTGATACATACAAATGCAGAATTTGCAGTTTCATCCCGATCCCTCCACTCTAAGTGTTTTCCAAGATTTTAGGTTCCGCCCTCCCCCCCCCCCAACTCCCCCCAATGTCACCGGATCCGGTCGGGATTTAAAATAAGAGCTCTGAGATACGATATCCTTCCAAACATCAAATTTCAATAAGATTATATCACTCCTTCGTAACTTAAAAATGCCTCATTTTTTCTAATTTTTCAGAATTTATCTATTAAAAACAATATATAATAATTAATAAACAGGGAAAGTTATTAACGGAGAGACAAACTCGTTACGCTTAGGGAATTTAAATAAAAAAAAAACGGATCTTTAATCAGTATGAGAGACCTGACAATCAAAAATAAATAAGAATAGGAGACTTAACTTCCCACATCATGGTAGAGGCTCACCAGACAACAACAAAAACATAAAAAACAGTAATAATCAAAATAACAACAAAACAGAAAGATTGGCAACAAGACCTAGGAGATTTGAAGAAAAATAAAGAAAGTTAAATAATAATAAAACACAAAAAGTAATCATCTAATAGGTATAATTTTTTTTTTAAACATAAACGGAAAATTCAAAATCAAAATTTGTTTCATATTAGTTTTTTTTTGTTTAAAAAGTAGAGTTGTTTCAGAGAATAAAATTTTAGCGTAAAGAGCTAGACGTTGAGGAGGGGACAAGTACACGGAATAATTTCTCTTCGTTTTAAGTTTTAATGTCGCTCCTTACTTTCAGTTAAAAAAAAAACTTGTTGTTTTTTATATTTAATTACAGTAGAGGTGAAAAGAGGGTGCAACAATTGGGAAGAAATTAGAAGAGAAGACGTAACGGGGCAGTTTCAGAAGATTATGCTTTACCTTAAATAAAATCGAATTAAAGGTTCAGCAATGAGTATTTCAATCCCCCAAATCTTTTGAAGAAAACTTACTTGAAAAAGGCGCATTAGATAAAGAGTAGACAATAATCTAGGTTTAGAATGGACACATAGCTTCAAGCGGGGAAATGAATTGCATACTACTACTACTAACAACTTATGTATTGCCAAGTAGCTTGAAGCCAACAGCTACAAACGATCCTTCTAATCCCTTTCTATTCATTGCTCCCCTCTTTGCACCCTCGCGAGAAGTTTCAATTTTGGTTAAATCCTTCCTTACGACCTCCTTCCCCATTCGGGGACGACCGGCTTTTCGTTTGACCTCAAATGGTTGGCCGAAAGGACGATCTGTCATCCTTCATCCACAGAAACTGTCCTTTCTCAATATTTCTCTCATTATAGGCCCTCCTATCTCACAGAAACTGGCCATCTCAATATTTCTCTCATTATAGACCTAGACAGTGGAATAAAACCAATTTTTTTCCACTGCTTACTGTTTGGAGTACGGTCAGTCAAACAGGAACCCAAATGGATCCGTAGACAATTCGTCTGGAAAAAATAATCCTACAAATCTTCCTCCATCTTCGGAGCGCCATGCTTAACCACTCTCGTCACTGTAGCTTCTCGTATCCTATTTTGAATTCGCCGACTAATTTTCCCATGCCTCCAAACTTTTTTCAACTGTAAAAAAGTACCCTGGAGGTTGGCTGTTCTTGTTTTGATATTTTTACTACTTCTACTAATTTTACTAATGTAGTGAACCTCCGGTAATCCGACAAACGTTTCTCAGATTAGTGTCGAACTATCGAATTTGTCTGTTTATAGAGTACTACCTAAGACCCTCTATGTATTCTTGAAGACCTCACTGCCTCTCCACGACATACAAATCACAGATCAACAGGGACAAATCTTTTTATTTTACAGTGCAACAAAAACAAAATCTCCTTATATCTCGGTCGCATATACAGTGGCCGTAATCAACAGAAAACCAGTTTATCTAGTCAAATGAAAAGATTTGTCCCTATTGAACCGTCATTTGTAAGACCCTTTGTTTTCAGGATTATTTTGTTAAAGAGTACACTACCTTGTTATCTGACAAATTACAGAACAATGATAAGATTCTATACTGTATATTATATTTTAATGTACAAATGATACTTAATTATGTATGTAGAATTTAACAAATTAAACCACAGAATAAGAGAGCTTACTTTTTACTTTAAAATTAATATCATTAAGGCTATAAGAATTGCACAAAAAATACTTTACATTAGTAAAGAAATGAACATTTGCAACCTGTTGAATATCAATTAATCTTTTCAATGTGCAACCTGTTCAATATCAATATATCAATTAATTAATGATATATGAAAACATTAATCAATTTTTTTTTGTTATAATATTGTTGAAACGCGAGATAATTGTTCACTTGCAGAGTAGTTGCAATTATATCATGTGTATCTTTCTAATTTATCATTGTAAAACTAGAAATATCTTATATAATCTCACCGTCAGATGTATCATGAAAAATATATTCCTTTTTATCCATTCCTGAGTACTAGGTTTGTAATCTTTCGGACGTGTCTGCGTTTCAGCAGCAAATTGCTCTATTACTTCCGAAGTTACACTGATGTGTAGAAAATAAAATCTTTCATATTAAATGCTTTTAACGTTTTACTTATTGTATGGTCTTTTCATACCTGCTTCAGAAGTAGGTCGCATAATCACATATAGTCAAGTTCAAACTATGCAATCGAACCGAAAATCAATATTTATGCTTCAAGGAGTGACTTAATCTTCTTAAATCAATTTTCTAACCCATTCTTGCGCTATGAACTCTCAAAAATTCAAAAAAAATCATTCATTTTGCTAATATTTTCATATAGTACACTTTTAATCATCAGCATAATCTAAGTATAGGAGTGTTTTACTATCTTATTTGATTAAATTCTCTCGCATATTCTTTGTCTTCCTCCTTGGGACAAAGTTCATCAAATTGATCCGGATAAACAGGGATAAAACAACCCCGCAGAACTCCTGATTTAATACGAAGCCAGTTACTAACCTTATTTCCTACCTGAACTACAGCAATTTTAATCCCTTAAATAGCGCTAAACACTTTAATGTATTTCTCCGGTATACCATACAAGAATACCTTATATCGCTGGAATCAAACGCTTGTTCATAACCTGTAAAAATGAGAAAGTAAGGTGTCTATAAATAAGGAACTTTTCAGTTATTGATTTAAGTGTGAAAATTTGGACTAAATATTCCCTCTCCTTCCTTAAACCGTACTGTTTTTTCTTAAAACTTTATCTACAACATCTCTGAGTTAAAAAACAAAAAACAAAAACAAAAAACATTGTACTAAGTAATTCGCTTCTTACAGAAACGAAGCTAAAGCCTGTATAATTGCCACATTCACTCTTATCACCCTTCTTGTAGAGGGGTTTATTCATAATCTTCAGTAATTTATCTCTAACTGCACAATCACCATATTGAAGAAGCTCATTTATCACCCTATCAGCACCTAGAGCCTGATTATTCTTTAATGCTTTTGGTAGTGTCTCTAATTCTTCCTTGCAAAATGATCTTTCTTTCGCTTACAGTGTCTCACAGACTTTTCCATTCTTATCAATATCATTTCTTGTAATTGAAAAGTCCAAATTGATTATTCCCTCAAAGTTTTTTAACACGCCAATACAACATTTTATTATTATGTCGTCTGGCTTCATCTTCCACATCTTCAGTAATTTTATCCATGGTCTCAACTCCTCACCTTCTTAGTTCATATTTTAATGCTTCTCCTACTTGTCCTATTTTTATATGATCTCTCACTCAAATACTTATTGTAGAAGCCCCTCTGTCTCTCTACTAGTCTTAAAGAATTTCCACTAATGTTCCCAGCCACGTTTCTAACTTTCATTCCTAAGACACAATCAACGATTGTACAAACTGTTTCCCTAAAATCATTCCATAGTATTCAACTCTTCCTTAAAATTTTCTATCAAATTTTAATCTTGGAGTCTACCAATATCATAGCAACTTCTCATAAAGTAGATTGACTTCCTAAATTTCAGCTCTTGGTCAACCTTAGACGCTACTAGATGATGATTTTTACTTTTAACATCAATTACAGTACTCCTATATGCCCTGATATCTTCTGTCGGTCTTGAACGTCTTTGGATTACACTAATGTAATAACATTTATACCATTTTTTTAACATCACATGAAAACCGTGTTATTTTATGGGTCATATCATGACCAAATACTGCACTGGTTATAGCTATATGTCTATACCTACAAAATTGTAGTAGTTTATAACTGATACTGTTTTTTTTTCTACACCTAACTTACTTAGGCTAGGATACCATCTATTGCATTTATCCCATCCTGAGCATTAAAATCCCTAAGAAAAATTCCATATTTATGCCTGGAATCCTATCTATTTGTTCCTGTAATTCTAATTAAAATTTACTTGAGTCACCACTATCAATCGGTAGGCTCTACATTGATATTTACTACTGCAATATGTCTGATATCTTGCACTGTTTATTCATCAATTAAGCGGCTAATATTCTATTATCAATACCTTCTCGACCTAAACAAGACTTAATAGCTTCATTATTTATGGTGAGCCATACTCCTTGCCTTTGCACTCCATCCTACCTGCCTGAATAAATTAGTTCTTATTCACCTAATTTCATGTCATATATTATACCTAGTTTCTAAGATTCCTCTCAAGTCCATTTCGATACGTCGAAACTCATCAGTCAAAAAATTAATACGATAGTTGTTCAATTTTTTTTTTTTTTTTTGTCAATCCAAGTTGTTTTTTCTGCATGATTCAAATCGATGAATACTCTTAGTGTCATCAGCAAAATAAGTAATAATTTAGTCCTAGGTCTACAACTGAATTAGTAGCAGTGATAGCACAAATTAATAACAACAGAAGGCCTAAAATCGGATCTTGGGGTGCTCCAACTTTACTTGACTGTTTTTTTTTGTTTTTTTTTACAGTGACACGGCTTCACCCCGATCATTATAATGAACTCGTCAGTAAATTATGATAATGCTATAGACTTTGCTGGATCGGTTATACCTATAATTTGACAATTCGTCGTTTAAAACCATGTAACAAATTGTATCGAATGCTATACCTGTGTCACCATTATTGGAGCTGGAATTTTGCAGAATTTCTCTTCCTAAACCTGGTTTGAGACTTAGTGAAGAAACTATTTTTTTTCAAAGGAATTTGTTATTCTCACGTGCAAACAATGATCAATAGTATTTTCCAAAGTAGATAAAATGTATATAGGTTTGTAGTTGGAGGGGTCGTTTACATCATCCGTCTTTTGGGTGATTATGTCACAAGTAGACTTCATACACGAACCAGAAATTTTATTTTAAAAGAAAGATCAAGTATATACACAGGAAAGCTAATTATACTAGATATCATTGACTCGAATTAAGTTGTGGATGATCTATCGGTGTCTTTAGCGTGACCGTTTAAAAACTGCTTAGTATAGGTTCCAGTCAAGAAACCGAGACTGATATGAAAAATATGAATTGAATAATAGGGGAAAGAGGGGGGGGATAGGAAACCTTTGAAGTTAGTGGTATGTGGCGTCAGATTTCTGTATGCCTCCTCTCACTTCTTTTCGGTCTGGTTAACAAAATGCAAAATTTGTATGATCTACAAAATCTGGCTTCAAATACTTCAAGCCTTAAATCTGATATGTATTTTTGTGCTGAGAGGAAGGAATGGCGCCAAAAGTTGGGGAAGCTACAAAACTAGCTTTATGATGTTCGTCAAGCAAAGCTAAGATTCCCCAGCCTGCAAAGTGGGCTAGTTGAAAAACCCTGTAAAGCGGTCTTTTTGCAACAGTTTTTTATAATCGCCTACAAAACCTATCTTTTCAGCTGATTAGCTATTTCAATGTTGCTGTGCTTGCAGCTCGTTGCTAGATAATAGTTTAATGTTTAAACAAACAATCTTGATCACTAGTTCCAAGTCTCAAGTAAGATGTCTCTGTCATTCCGAACCCTTTATCTCAAGTACCAAATGTCAAATATCCAAATATCTTTCTCAAAGCTTTTAGAATAATAATTTTTTTTTAACACGGCTCTCATTCTTCTATTTTTCTTTATTGACACTTGTTTTGCCTTTAAAGATGTAGCTAAATTTTCTAGTTTTTAGAGCTTCTCTGTGAGATAATATATTTAACAAGTCTGTATTGTAAGGCTCTTCTTAATAGAATTCAACATTTTTGCGAAGTAAAGGTTAAGAGCTTCTTTTGTTTTAGCTCACAATAAAGTCTAAACAGTGAAATTTAATCGAAATTAAAACTCCCAGTTCGAAGAGTTCGCTCGTGATCCATTGTATCTTTACAAAAGGCTTTCAAAATCCTTAGAAATTTTTAGATTAAGGTGAAGTGTAAGAAAATTAATAGTTACTTTATTTTTATAGCCATATTTATATTCGCAATCCCTTTATTTTATTTTATTAGGAGTTGTTGGATCTTAAACAGTTGTTTACGTAAAATCACGAATCATCGTTACATGATATCATAAGCAGATGGTTTTAGAGAAACCGAGATTTCAAAGTGAAAAAGCGGTTCAATCGGGTTTTCTTTTACCTTTGCCTAATAATTTTTAATATGACGTTTTAGTCTCAAAATTGAAAAATTTATGTTGGAAATTGAAAATTTAGTTCAAAGAGACGTTAATTTTGAACAATTTATAAATAAAAAAAAGCCAAGTCTTTAAATTGCTTTTCTGATTAGTTCCTCAAACTGAATCAGAAGTTCGCAACCTGAAAGTAAAGTTGCCCTCCTGCTCGTGAACTCATTCACAATCTTGCCTAACCCATTTGGGACAGTATTAGTTGTATCATTTTGATTTCTGCACCAATCTGGTGATGAGCGCCTGTTCGTCAGCAGTATTAGCAGTATAAGAAACAACATTAGTACTGGTTTGCACTGAAGGATGCGGTCATTTGGGCAGCGATTTTTGCTTTGGGAATTTTGGCAGCATATTTTTTCATGGAAATTTGGACTGCAGCTCTTTCTGCGGCAATAGGACTTTAAAGACATCCCAGTCCTTAATTAGAAGTGACGGTGATCTTGAAGACATAGCAGGAAAAGACGAATGTATTTAAAAAAATGATTTAATAAGGAGGAAAATTATGATAAAGAAATGAAATACTTAACCAAAATCCTTTCAAACAGTAATTTTATGAATAAGAAATAAATTATATGGTTTTTGCGAAGCGGCTCTTGAATCTTGGATTTTATGCTTTACCATTATTTCTTTTGTCTGAAAAAGACCCGAAAATAAGAATAAATATGAATTAGGTATTTCGATGACATCTGAGGGAGTTTTTCCCCCTCAAGATTGATGCTTGAAATCACACAAAATGGAGCCTTTTGCAAAGAATCTTGAAATCTACTAATTGTGTATTTTTATTTACAATTACATTATAACTATTGATATAGAGGATATCAATGATCCACTCTGTTGATTATAAATGTGTCAGATACGTGTTTCGTTCTTCAACCAAGCTCACTATTGTTGTACTCTTTTCCCAAAACTTGTAAAATCTTACACAAAACCTTTGACAAATCACTTTCGATTCTGGACCTTTGGAGCTATATTTGAATCATTGTCTTTGAGCAGCCCTTGTTGCAAATCTGAGCAGCTTGAATCTTGCCTCAGCTTTAGTATAGTCTTCTACTTTGCATGACCGCTCAAAACCTGGCTGAATCATCTTCGATTTTGGCACAATTACCAACGCCTGGGTTCGCCGCAGTAGAAACCACGCACAAGATTGGCGAATGTCATTCTGTAGTTGATTCACTGCATGGAGCATCGACCCCAATGAAGCTCCCATCCTTGCCCAGTTCGCACCACTATAGAGTCGACTAACGGTATTGACATCTGGTAATACTGCCGCCCAAGCATTTTAGGCTAAGATTAGTCAATCTTATCCTGTCAGTAGCAAAAAATATAAAAATATAAAACAGTTCAAAATTTCTGGGAAATGCCAAGCTAGCAGCTTTAAACTGATTAGGATGAATAAGGAGTCTGTCAATATGTCGAGGCTCAGGCAGCTGGATGCTGCAACAAGTTTGTTACATGAATGGCGTTTGGGTTCAAATTCAAATTCATTTTTTTTTTTTTTACTATGCTCATACTCTTCTCAAAATTCAAAGTCCTGGACCATCGCTTCGATTTTTTTTTTTCGTAAAGTAAACATGTCAGAAAAAGATGAGGAAGATGAAAATTTGTTCTGAATATTCAACCAAACCCACTACTACTGTTAATGACACTTCCACAAAACCTTCACTAATCTTATAATGCTTACTCATGAAGTCAGGTTTGGTTAAAGGAAGAGTATCCCCCAGTATGTCTGCCTCAAACGGCTTAATTCCGTGACTTATCTACTCTGTTCTTGCACTCTTCATAAGACTCCTTACTCCGGTTGACCAATGGGAATATTTGTCTTAACAGAAAACATTCGATCAAACTCTATTGCTATATGGTTAAAAGTGTTTTTACACAAGGCCTTTTACATCCATTATTGTTATACTTTTTGGTTTTTCAACCGTTGAAAAGCCACTTGACACGTCGTGTTTCCAAGGTCTTTTTTTAACCAATCTTCGAAAACTTTTATTATGTTATGTTCATATTTTTATTTATTTTTTATATTTATATATACATATAGGAAGAGCAAGAGCGGCTGAAGCAGGAGAAAGCCAAACAAGCGTTTGAGAGCTTCTTCACCAAAAGAAAATCTGATTCTGTTACGCCTTTCAAAGATAATGAAGAAATCGAAGCCTCGGAAAGATTTAAACCATTCTGTGTGAGTAGATGCCCCTAAGATTCACTGATGCTATTAACATAGAAATTAAGTATTTCGCGACTTTGCCATAGTTCAGGTGCTGTGCCGAATTTCGTTCCTATAAACGTCTACCCTACTCTGTTTTAAACTAAAGAACGATAATTTGGCTTTAGATACTGAAGTTCTATTTTTTTTTTTTTTTTTAATAATACGTTTTATAGGAGCAAAAGCTATTTCCTTTCAAAGAAATCATTTTCTTTCTGTTGGGCTAAGTGTTAATATCCGTTGTTTTGTTGATCACACTAGCCCTCTAACATTCGCGCCTTACGGATATTCCTTTATACATAAACATTTTTCTAGTCTATATTAATATAAACAACCATAATTTATTACCATTAGAAATTGTGTCTCGAATCCTTTTTTTTTTTTAATGTTCTATAGGAGCAAAAGCTAATCTCTTGAAAAAATGTCATTTTCTTTCCGTTGGCCACACGTTAACATTCCCGTCTTATCGATCCCATTAGCAATCTAACATTCACGTCTTATTCATCATTTTTGTTTCCTTAAACATTTTTTCTCCTCTATTTTAGTCTAAGTAATTCTAAATTAGCACCGAACATGCTACATTTCATGCCAAATTTGCCCAAGACTTTCCGCCTTTTCCTTTTATATTACATAATATTTTGTAGGCATTATTTACAGTAGAGATTGCTTTAAACCTCAAAGTTCCTGTTTCATTTTTCTTTTCCTTGAAAACACAACCTTTAATGGGGATTGGGAATTCAAGAGTCAATTTTAAATATTCCTACCTTTATATTTAAAACAAATACAACGAAAAAGTGGCAATTAACTTTCAATGATGGTGGAACTAAGATGGAAATGGATGTCGACTATTTTGAATCCACATCCGAAGCTATGTTTAAATTAAAAAAGGAAAGAAAATGATATAGTGATAAATGACGCAATATACCGCATATCATATTGGTACTGTAAAGTCTTGTTACCTAGAGGAGTATTTTATCCTGCTTTTTTCAGCACTTCTTGCCATAAATATTCGCTGATTGGCAGAATTATTTGTTTTTCTGTTATTTTTTTCTACTGTTTGTTTTGTTGCTTAAGATGTACTTTACTTTCTTTATAGTTGTTCTCATTTTTTCTTGTTTTGTTTTTCCGTTGATAAAGGTTATGGATGATACAATACGTTAATTGTAAACATCTATAAATATTATACACAATAAACATCTTGACAAATTTAACAAAAGCAGTTCAATTGAATTAAATTCAAATAGAAGAAATACAAAAAATGACATAAGCCTCAGACACTGAAACTATTGAACAACAACAAACTCCATATAAACACACTGTTAGCCATCCCATAAACTACACAGATCAATAACTTGACGGCTAAGAAAAACCACCAAATTCATAAACTTTGAAACAATACACTTTTAATTATTAATGAAACATTGGTTGAACATTACACAGCTTATTCAAAGCTATTTGCTCAATATTTTGTCTCTTTTTGTTTATTTCTAAAGCTGTGTTATTTCCTCTCAGCTAAAACGAACAGGAAATAATCTATTTTCACATTGTTTTGTTTGTAAGTATGATATACACACTAGTGCTTTCATGTAATTACTCTTTTGAAGAACTATCTTTTGAGATATTTTTTCAACAACTCTTCTTAGGTTTGGTATTTTTGTATCCATTGAATCTTGACTAAGTAGAATTTGGACAGACCTTTACTTCTCTTAAGGGAGCGAAAAGTGTCCATTCACGCGCTTAAAATTTTCATAAAGTGTATGACATGGCCCCGGAGCAAAGCAAAAGAAAGAATGTTGCGCGAGCCCGTATCCTGGGGGCGGAGGGTTCTGGATTAGAACTGATTTATTAACAATAAAGTCTTCATGTATCTACTATTCTATTGTAACTTTTAAACCAGCTGAATATAGAAGTAATTTAAAAATATGTTGAGTGAGATGGGTTGTGGTGAATTGGACTTAATTTTATCTTTGCTGACGCCAAAGGACTTTGGCAATGAATACACATCAAGATAATGAATAAGCTGAAATAATATTTAAGATCCAAAATATTTGTGCAGTCAAAAGATGTTGGCGTATACCCCCCTCCCCAGACGACATTTTTTCTCTCAGCTGAGAGGTTAATACTACAAACATATAAGTATATATGTATACAAATATATTTGTAGGTTTATAATACATATAGGTATATATTTCCCTCGATGGCATTTTTTTTAGTTTTTACTGGCTTTTAATCATCTAGTTTTATGAATACTAGTTTGATTGATTGTCCAGACCCTTTTCTGTCAGAAAAGACAAAAGAGTCATGCCCAGATCTAACCTAAGAGCTAAAAAAAAATATATAATAAGTATAGGCCCTCCGTATATCTTTTAATATATGTAATGATGTCTTTAATATATGTAATTTCCTGTACAGGTAAAAGTGCCTATATCATATTTTTAAGAATTTTTGTCTCAAGTTATTTTGGCAATTAACTACAATAATACAAACAAGTAAGGTAGTTGAATTTTAGTATTTGCGAAGAAATATAAAAGTATGCTGCCACTCATTGGTCCTGTACTCTAGTGCTCCTCACAATAGAAATCATTTATGAAATTAATGGTTTCCATGTTCTTATGTTCTGTGCTTACCGCTAATGCCAAAAAGTTTGAAAACTAGTTTTTTGAAAATACAGACTTCTAAATAACTAAATTAATCTTGTTTGGGGGTAGAATTTTAATAAAAATATTATTTAGTATGATTTTGAGGCAGTTCTACTTGAACTTGATAAACAAAAGTTCTATCACCTACACTCTTTTTTTGATAGCCAATTTTTATCAATGAGACCTTTGTCTCTCAGCAGTTGGTTTTCACCAACCAAAGTCAGACAATATATGCTCGCTTTTGTTTTATTACTTTTCTTATAGTACAGCTCCTATTAACAAAAATTTAGTTTTTTTTTGCCAGAAGAAAGATCATGGATGCGTGTTTATTTGTTGTTGTTTTTGTCCTAAGGGTGATCGTTTGGATCAATTGGCCCTAGAGATTGGAGACAGCTCATTCGAACGGAAATAAAAAGTTTTATTGCCTTTTTTAAGTGACCGAAAAGATTGGAGGGCAACTAGCCCCCTACCACGCCCCTTTTTCCCAAAGATATCTGATCAAAATTTTGAGACAACCATTTGATTTAGCACAGGTGAAAAGTCTAATAACGATGCCTTTGGGGATACATGACCTCCATCTGGGGACAGGGCTGTAAGCTACGCAATTTCCCCATTTTTCATATATGTTACTTGCTATAGGAGATAAACGAAATTTTTTGGGGAGAATTTTTCTGTGGGGGGATTTTCCAGTAGAAAATTTTTCGTGAAGAGAAATGTTGCCGAGAGGGATTTTATGAGACATTTTATACGAGGGTAGGGAAGGGTTTCTGGTATTGTTTGAATAATGATCAGAAACTAAATAGAAAGAACAATTCATTTTAACTGAAAGTTAGGACCAACCTTAAAAATTAAAACGAACAGAAATGATTCCGTATGTGATGGGGGCTACCCCTTCTTCAGCGCTCGCTCCTTACTCTAAAGTTCGACTTTTTGCCACACTCCTTTAAGACAAACTGCTTAAACATAAGGACGGTAGAATTTAAATGAAAAAATTGTTAAAGGAACTTTAATACTATAGGGTAAAAGGCAGGAAAATGTTTTACACGTGTCTTTTTAACACTTTTTTTTACCACTAATTGTTTCCCCGTTCCTATCTTTAACTGGGACAAGCCCAGACTGACTGCTTCCTTTTAATTTCTTACCATGCCAATACAATATCTTACTACTTATGCTATCTGGCTGTATCTCCAAGATCCTCTTGGCAGTTTTAATGACGACCTCCATTTATCATTTCCTTAATTAACACTTAAATCTTTTCTACAATTTTCTTACTTTTATTTTATTTTCGTGAGATATATCACTCAGAAACTTTTTGGACAAACTCTTTTCATCCTCTACCAACCCTAAACTGTTTTCATTAACATTCTTACCTGCGTTTCTGGATTTGCTCCCTAAAATGCCTTCTGCTCAGGCCGGATTTAAAGCTTTGACGCTTCTAGGCCCAAACGTTTTGGCCACTCATTTTTGTGAAATTTTCGTGGAAATCTTCGAAAATTCGGGGACAGTGGAAGCACTGAACAGAACGCAAATGATGATCCAAAAGCAATGAAAGAGAGGTGACATTGAACTCTCAGCGGCCAGTCATGGGAGACATTTGAAAGTTTCCCTTTTGTGTGAATAGGCGGCACGGCGGCGGAGTACACCTCGTGCTTCGACGATAAGTCATATCAGTCCTGTTTTTAATGAGAAAAGAAAATCACTCAATGATAATTTATTGGCTTCGTGCGCCCCTAGGCCCGGGAAAAGTTTGCCAATTGGTAAATCTGGACGTCCTTCTGCTGCCTTGCAAAATATCTCCAAAAATTATTCCATCTAATTTCTAGACAGTAGAGTTAGAAATTTCCCAGTTTTGTAGCACACTGTCCTGAGAAAGTTCCGCTCAAATTCTCACCCTGAAGTTTATCAACGTCATAAATACTTATAAGGTAGTTATCCTTTCTAACTTTAGCTTTAAATTAACCAGCACAGAAATAAAAACGAGACAATATAAAGTAAATATAGAATAAAAGTTTAAAGCACCAAAAAAATTAAGAAAAAAAGAAAAAAATTCTATTCAATATTATTCTAAATCATTTGGACTTGTAAAATATTTCAAACAAGACAAAACCCCAAGCCTTCCGCACGGTATCCAAAAGACAAGTTATATCTCTTAATAAGGGCGAGGATATAAAAGTAATAATATCCTAACTTTTTGACCAGACTTTCAAAATTCCCTTAAGAAAATCCCAACAATGGAAAAAGGAAATGGAATGGCAGACTTCTGTATCTCTTGAGAAAGATACATTTATTTCAAGGAAAAAGACGGGTAAGCTTTAACAGAAAATCTTCACAAACAAAAAGAAAAGTAAGCTTCACGGAAACATAAAAGAGCACTATGTCAAGGCTATTACAACATACGTCAAATGAAAGTAATTACATGCTAGATGAAGATAATGTTAAGAATATTTGAAAACAAAAATATTAGCGCGTATACAGAGGGACGGGGAAGAGACCTTTATACCATACAACTTCCCCCTCAGCCTCGAGATGCTGCTGATCAGGTTCGAGATGCCTGCCTAATTCAAGCATTCAGAGAAAGGGGTCAGTTTTGTTTAGCATATCTTTACCTTTATGGTGCTACAAGGTTCAATTTTTTAGTTTTCATTGTCATTTCCACTTGATTTGGGAAAACTGGCTCCAACTTTGCCTCCCCACCCCAGGATTTTGACGAAATCACGCCACTTTTGCTGATCTTTCTATATTCCTTCTATAACACATTTGGGTGTGGATATGTCAAGATGTAGAAATAAAAGATTTGCATAATATTAAATCATACAGTTTACTGTCCGTTTCTTTGAAAAAGTAACTATAAATACATGTTCCTTGGAATGAAATAAATCCCTTTCTTTGAGTTTCAAAATTGGAGAAATATTATTGCTAAGCCATGCAAACTATTAAATTAACCTTAACTATAACTAAAGCTCGAAAAAATGGCTCTCAACATTTTTGCACAATTTTGAAAGGTTTCTTATTCTTTGCGATTTTTCAAGTGCTTTTTTTTTTGCTGTTCTAGTCTATCATTAGAATACTTGAAATCCTCCACTTAACCCTATTTAAGGCACTTAAATCCATTTTCTTTAAAAGTAAATCAACCCCTTTCCTTGATTCACAAAACTTGAGGAATATTATTACTTAGCAAAAAAACGTAACAAAAAAAAACTATTGAATCGAATTGAGCTGCAACTATTAAGAACTATTATTTTCATTATTTTTTACTATTATTTAGTACTTCTTTGTGCTGTTTAGTTGAAATTAAGTTCCCAGAATATAATAACTTGCGTTTTAAACAGGTAGCACATCCCGATTTCTTCGGAATTTGACACCCCTCCATCATCTATCAAGCAGCAAAATTATAAAGCATCCAGTTTCGTTGTATGGATCCCGGGATGGATCCTGGGGCCCTTTATTGCTAAGTAGAGCATCAATTAACTATGCTACCATATAGTCTTAAACCCAGATTAAAGGGTAAGTCACCTTGAGTCAGTGATAATTAAAATGGCAAAATTAATTTCTTGGAGGAACTACTGTGTTAAAAAAAATATAGTCCGTGCATATAATTTCTATGGGGACCATAAGCAGAAAGGACTGACGAATTACGCATTAAACATGAAGATAGATTCTTCAATCACAATTAATATGGTTGGATACAACGATATAATAAAGCATATGTTGTGACATAAATACAGTACGTGTATCTAATATGATATCTAATATGATAGATTAACCAAGTTATGGGAACACTGTAGTAAGCCTTCTTCGTTCCTGTTTCTAAGATATTGATACCAAATTCCACGTAGCTGATGGGTCTGGATTTTAAGCATCCAGGGGCTTTTATTAAGGTGATGTGTAGTGACACATCTAAGTTCATTTATAGGGACTTCTGTAATATAATACACATCCATCCTCAGGTTTGCTAAAAAGTCTAAGTTTTACAAGCTGGTTAGCATTTTGAAAGGCGAATCCCTTTCACAGAGACCAACTACATTATTTATATTGTTTCTGTTTTTGGAGCAACTAACCGCAGCTGTTTACGTGATGTTTCGATACTAATTTGTACCTAGCACAAGACCAAGAAAATAAGACTAATTTGTACACATTGACATACTTATGGGCGATACTTTCTCTCCTTCTGAAGATTATCATTACTGATGCTACGCTTTGTGAGAAATTAAAATATTTTAATGATAATAACAGGTAGTAACATCAGAATTCTGAATACACCTAAAACGCCACAAAAAGCTACGTTTACCGTGACCTTAAGCCAGAGCCGCTCTCTGACGATAATTACTCTAGCTGTATATTAGTCGTTGAGGCACGAGTAATTTTGAAAACCCCTCTTATTGCTTCATTGAAAAAATTCGTGATTAAATAACCAATTCAAAAGAACGGGTTCTTGCAATTTACATGAACAAAACTTTTAATGGCTCATTTTTTGCCATTTTTTTGGTAAAAGCAGTAAAAACAGAAATCTGCTGACATGTACCGTGCATTGAATAACCACAAAGAATTCATGTGATATATCAAGAAGAAAATTTTAAAGGGAGTGGATTGTTAAGACAATTAATCGAACATTTCGGCTATATTTCCAACAGCCGTCCTCAGCAGAGCTAGAATAAAGACAAAATTCAAATTACGATAAAAAAGGAGAAAAAAAAAGGTGAAATAAACAAGCAAAACATGCTCTCTTTTATTGTTTGTATGATCGAAAGGCAGTGTGGTCTCTGTCGTTCTTTCCATCTAGCTTATGGGGAGTATTTGACATGGATGTCTTTTATTTCTTTAATTCAGGCAAAAATATGCTTTCTTTTATTATTTGTATGGTGGAAAGGCAGTCGTTCGTCTTCGTCGTTACGTACATAACCAGTGGAAACATCCGTGTCACGAATTGTGATAATGAAAAATTGATCAAAGGTAAAAGGAGCCTGAAATTTAGTGAGAGCGATTTAAAGTAAGAACAATCTAAATGAAATTTAAGGATTAAATAGTTAGAAACAAAATATGAACGATAAAGGTTGGAGTTTTGTTTGAAGATTTCTTTCAAGTTTTCTATTTTAACGGATGATTGAATATAGTGAACGAACTCTTGTAAAGCGTTATGGTATTGAGAAAAAATCTTATATTGACCTGAAATCCTCTAATTTAGTAGTGGAAGGAAACATAATATATATAATATGAGAAACTACAAGATGAAATTTGAAATATATCTTTAGTAATGTTATGAGCCCTAAGACAAAATGTTCCGTAAATCAAGCTGAATTCAGACGAGTACCTACATTTTTACTTTAGTGAAGGACTAAATTTGAGGAGGAGGGGGATACTAATTAGTAAAAAGAAACAAAAGTTAAAACAGAAAGAAGAAACACATTCGTTTAGATAAATAGAAGTTTTAGATAAAAAGAAATTTGTTTATGTAATGGCAATAATTTCAAAAATTTTGTGGCTTGGGAGGGAGGGGGCTGAAATATACTGATCTGATATACGGCAATCTTTTAAATTACAGAAACTATTTCGGCTGTGCAAAAAGGCCTATTCGGATCTTACGGACTTTGAGTTTACTTTCCGCAAAATAACTGCCTTTCCTGTCGTTGAAGGACTTTTATAAGTTTTTCACTTCAGATAATTTTTTGTTTTATTTATGTTTAAGGTATATTTTTGAGCTGTAACTGTTTTCATGTCCGTATTGAGTTCTAAAAATTATTTGTAGACAAGCTCGTAGCAAAAATACTTTATTCAGAATTCATTTAAGACTACAAACAACGGCACGTTTAATAAAAGCTAGAAAAAAGTCCTATTGATATGGAATGCAACAAATCAGAGAAGGCTCTTTTCCTATTTCAAAAGTTTTAGTTTTCGGGGGTAATAGCTACGAATAAAAAAGAATAAAATAAAAAAAAAATCAAATCAATTTAAGCATGACTTAACAAGAAAAAAAAAATGATGGATAGAAAGGAATTCTCTTTGAAGATCTCCTTTAGATTTCTTTTTTGAGAGGTTAAATGAATGATCTAAACAGGCCTCTTTTAAAGATTTCCATATTGAGATGAATTCTAGCATCAGTTTGAAGTGCATCAGTTTGACAATGAAGTATTATAAACTTTGAGACTAGCCCAATTTTCTAACACTGTAATATGAGCTAGTGTAAAGAGGCTGGCTTTGAATAGATTAGGACGGAGGATGAGCATGCGTAGCTTTGTTTGCCTCAGGCGGCTTGGTGCTGCGGTGAGTTGTTAGTTGTAGTAGCCATTAGTAGTCACGCCTGGTGCCAAACAATAAAAACACAACATTCATTTGAAGAAATACATTTGGTCTTGTAGTCTGGTAAGATTCAAGAAGTTCGTACCAGTATAGAGTGGATATACTGGAGATTCAGAAAACGTGTCGTGTAAAAATTGTCCCGTGTCATATTTTGCTGCGTCATCACCGAACAATGTACTGATGATTAAAAAGTGAAAAACTTAAGGGTTCCGATAAGAAGCACGAAAAACAATGTTGCATGTTGTAATTGGCGGTGGGGCTATAAAAGCGCCGGTGAAAGAGTAGTATGCAGGTAGCAGGTATGTATAATGTCACGCACAGACGTTTAGAATTTTTGGAAAATGTGCTTTTAAATGCATTATTTGGATTCCTTGATGAATTGTTTATCGCGTATTGATTCCAAGAACGGACGTAGGAATTAGTTTTGAGCTGAAATACCATATTGTGGGGAGGACTGCATGTTAGTAAAAGCAATAAAAGTAGGCAAACTGTTGGGTATTACGTTAAATATTGAAGTGCAGTTCAGATTCTCCCTTTCTCTTCTTTCCTGTTCTGTGTACTTACCAGATTGAGCCTATTTATCACTATCGTTTAAGCTGCAGAAGATGTACAAGTTGTATAACATTAGTATTATTAACATGTTGGGATTGAGGAGCTTGTACTTTACGCCAGCATGTCATGCTCAGACTCCTTAGCCCCATGATGATTTTATAACATTAGCAGTACACTGCAAAATTTAACCTATCTTTTTGGTCAAATTGAGCCTACTTTGTGCGCCGCCTGTTTCCCAATGTAGGGACAAAACTGATAGATTTAATTCTACAGTCAAATGGTATTATTGAAAGCTCTTTACAGCGCTAAGCAGCTCGAATATAACATTGTGGTTTAAATTACAAATATCTCAATCCCGTCGTGTCAAATGATGGGTTGGTCAAAGTTTCTACTGTGACCACTTTCTAAGAAAATTTTAAGTATTTGAGGGTGTTTCTGAAATATCATCCTACCTTATTCTTTAGCATCTGGATTTTCTGAATTTTTGGATTCTAACTGAAAATTCAAAATTTTAGACAACATTTTAAATAATAGTATGTAATACATAAATATTCATGTTCAAGTCACCTAACAATTTTCACCCAGGCTATGCATCTTAAGTAGGCTCCAACCAATAGTTTCATGAAGAGTAGCGTGAGGGGACCCTAATAAAGACCGAATGAAAATCTTCCAAGTGCAAAAAATCTTGTTTTTGGAGGTGATCTAGTTTTTGCTCCCATATGTATAATCCAGAAACAAATTGGAAGTGTTGGAAAATTGTCTTTATTTTTAGGTAAAGGATAATATGCAACTAGCACCATTAACTAGGACTGATTTCAGTGAAACTAGAAGAAGATCAATGGACACCTTGTTGAACGGCACAGTTCCTGTTCATCATTTATACCTAGAAGAACTGAAAAATGGAGCTGCAGGAAAAGGAAAGAGTACCAAAATTTCTTGGCGTGTTGAAAACAAAGAGGATGATATAGAAATTATAGGTGGGCTAATTAAGTGTTCTTGAAATCTAGTTGAATTGCGTTTGATTCGGTACCTGCTCAAAATTCCGCATTCCTTGCGCCATTAGAAGGATCTTGGGCTAATTTAGTGTGTTCAGGCACCAGATAAGATGAAGATTTTCAGAGGGTCCTCTTAATTTCAAAATGCATTGCTGATTAGATTGTTTTGACTGCTCAACTTATCAATTCCTAAAGAATGAGAATTTTAGACCAGCAAGCTAATCCACAAAAGACACCTTAGGCAGAATCGACTCTTAAGGTATTGTAGACAACTTTTCGGATATACGGTTAGTTTAGCTACTCGGTGGCGAGCATAGGGGATAGAAGATTGTCCTACTTTAGCGAAAACGGCTGAAGGAACGAGCGTAGGGACTAGGTGTATGGATCCTATCAGTGAGCTCCTGGGTTAAGGGTGTTTGGCCTGGTGTACGTGTCTTGACGGGGGGTGGGGTTCTGAGCTGAGGAATTGGCCCATACTGAAGGCTGATATCCTCTTTGAAGGTTAAACTCTTTGGGGAAGCAAAGGACTACAGACTGGGCAGACTTACAATCATTTTGTGTGTTCGTTCTAAAACGTCACGCTACCTACAAATAGACCAAATATGAGGATGTATAGATTATTCTTATACCAATAAGTTTTTTTCTTAGATAGGTTTAGTCAAAAATTTACTTACCAATTAATTTAAACAATAAAATAAACATGTCATCCCAGTCTTGAAACCAGACTGTAGGGGCGGGATTGCAAGGATGCCCTCCCTCCTTAGAAAGACAAAAACTGACAAACAACTACCGTCCACCAGTCGTTACCATACTTAAAACCATGATCATTCAGCCTTTTCTATGACGAAACACATAAAATTCAAATAGAGATAGGTCCTTTTATTAGACAGTGAAATAAATAGATACAAAAGCTCTGACTTAGTCATCATCATCAGTAGAGAAACTAGAGTATTAAAACTAAAACAAACTGTACTTATGCTACAAAATAATAATTTTCGGGTCGAAGCAAGTTTCTGGTCCATTGACTTAGAGGGTTCACAAAATAAAAACATCCGGGTCATAGCAAGTTTCTTAGAACCCTTTGAGTCAATGGACCGGAAACTTGTTTCTACCTGGAAGTAATTATTTTCTTCAGTATAAATATAGTTTGTTTTAATTTTAATACTTTAATTACTCTACTGATAATGATGACTGATTATGTCGTTGAAATATCTAGAGCTTTTGTATATATTTGTTCCACTGTCTAATAAAAGGGCCTACCCCTATTTGGAACTCCAATCTGTTTCGTCAAAGGGCAATCTAACATGATTTAGGTCAGTGTAGTCGAAATAGAATTAAAAATCGGATAACAGGATTCTGCATGTGGCTAAAAAGTAAAAAGCTACACTGGTATTTTCCTATCAACAATCTTTGTTCTCAGTAGGTGTCTGAAGAAAACCCAAAAGCTGATAGAGAAATCGGAATTATCTATCTGGAGAGGAAGTATGGGAGCTAGGTCACTGTCATTTTTATACATCGATGCTTGAAGTGAGTTGATCTGAATATTCGGTGAAATGAAGACATTTCCTTCTAGGATGAAATGAAATCTGGCTCCTTTGTAGAAATTCTGACTTCCATCGGAATCTGGTTTTAATTATACATTAATTTATGCCTCTCAACATTCTTAGTTTTCGACATGTGTTGGCCTAGGATTATTTCCCCTGAGAAAAGAAAACCCGGAAGTTGATAAGGAAGCATTAGATCGAAAGTCATAAGTGTCTTTCCTGAGACAAAGTATCAGATCAGTGTGTATTATACAGATAATCTACTCAGGTTACAGTCATTATATCCATCATTATTTGAACACATTTGTTCTAAATGTTCGCCCAAAGAAAGTTTTTTTTTTCCCTCTGGGTGACATGATATCCGACTACCCTTGCGAAACTCTGACTTCGTTCAGAATTTTGCTTTAGATTTCCGGGAATTTCTTCCTCTCATCATTCTTGACTCTCGGTAAGAATCTATCGAAGGATTAAAAAAAAAAAGGAAATCCAGGAGATTTTTAAGGAAAGTACTGAAGGAATTGTCGGAGTTATTTCTCATGTGACTTAGTATCGTCTTAGCTTTTAATTTAGGTAACCTTAAATCTGACTGCCATAGCGAAATCATTTTGCGGAAAACTGGCTTGAATTATACTATTTTTTTCGACATTAAGTTCTGTATAAGTGTCTTTTGACAATTATATCCCTTGAAAATGAAATGCCAGGAGTTGATAGAGAAGAATTGGATAAAAAATCGGAAATAACTTTCTTGAGATGAAGCATCGGATTGACTTGTATTAGAAACATAATCTGCTCAGATTATATTCATTACTTCTGTCCCCATATGGTCAGGATCAATCTGCATATTTGCCGGCATGGATGTTTTTCCCACTTGATGAAGTCAAATACGGCCATTGTTGCAAAATTTTGACTTGTTGAAACTTAACTTTAGATTTGTTTTTATAAAAATAATTTTTTTTTTTCTGAATGAAGTAAAGAGCGAATTTGAAACACAAAACCGAAGTTGTTGCTTTGCAGATTATGCAACATATACCTGTAATACAGGTTCAAATAAAGGGACTCGCGACATTTTCCTTTTTTTTTAGAATCCAATAAAATTTGCGCTTTATTGTAAAAGCTTTCTTGAGTTTTTTAGATCCCCAGACCAATTAAGGACTTTTCTGCTCCTAATACTTTTTTGTTGCATCGATTTTGTGTTTTCAGTAAAGCACTAGTTATAAAGGATTCTACAAATGTAGCGAAATACCACGAATTAGTTTATTCGAACTAGTTATGCGGATGAATATTCCATAAGCTCCGAAGCAGTAATTTTTGTTTGTTTTAAGTTCTAACTTCACTCTTTACTAAAGATTCCTCAATTGAGGGAGCTTTGATATGATAGAAAATTGTGGCTAGAGTGTAAATGACAATCATTGTTAAGGTTTTTTCCTGAGTTTAATATAAAAACAGAAAAATACACAGAAACAAACAGACGGAAGAGCAAAGGGGTATAGCAACAAATAGGTAGGTGCTAATATTCGTCAACAACATTCCTGAAACATAAACCTTACTTTTCATGGCAAAACAGACCAGTTAATGCAACATCATACCACTGTCAAAGCTGAGAAAAGCTGAATTGGAGCAAAGAATTAGGAAACTAAGAATTTCAATTTGTAGGAACTTTGTTGTCTTGAAATCTATTATTCTTGGATAACACCTTTCATTACACAAGCTCCGTTATCATGTTGCTTGTATAGGAGGAATATGCAGGATAAATCTTTTTAACTTTTTAACTTAGTCAAACCATATTTCATTCACATAAAAGAGAATAAAATTCTATTATTTTGTTTTTTACCAATAAGAACATGTAAAAATGTGAACCATACATGGTGTATCTATCTTAAAACCTGTTCTGAAATTAAAAGAGTTAATCAGACAAAAACTATTTTGTTCTACAGTAAAATTAAACCACTGAATTTTATTATAATATAAAATTATAAGCTACTGAATAATACGGCTACTGAATAATACGGCTGCTGAATTTCCTCTGCTAAGTGGATTAGATGCACCGTTTTAAAACAAAGATGCTGTGTTCTAAGCTGACTATGGGAACGAAAAATGAGAATAGTGAAAACAACCTGGAAACAAGTAAAAAAAATGAAGGCAAATTTGTTGTTTTAGAGAAGTCTTATAATATATATTTTATTCGCTGTATAGTAAAAATGAAGAATGAGGACAGATTTTTCAACGTGTAAGGAACTTCTTTATCTTAGAATTTATCGTTTTAAATTGAACTTTTTCAATACTTGAGGTGAATGGCATGTACCTTGTATCGGCGTGACACACAAGGTCCATCGTTTTAACTTGTTTAACTTATTCATGACACACAAAAGAGAGAATCAAAACTGGTCTTTCCTTAAATAAAATGTAAATTAGAAACAAGATGAAAAGTGAAAAAAGCTTTAAAGAACTTGGAATAGATATGAGCCATACATGTTACGTGTAACTCACGTGTTCTTATAGTTATAAGAAACGAAGTTTTTGGGAAGTTTTTGGAAACTTAACAAACAATAAATATTGCTTTCGCAGTTTATACTACATATATCTGCGGAAGTGATTCACAACTGGCCGTCATCTTTCCTTATGTTTTTAGAATTATGAGCAACTAGCTTTAAAAAAAATGTCCTGCCGACCAATTGGTTCTTTTCGCGAGAGAAAATAAGGTAGTATATCCTTCCCCGTAAAGGACTTAGATGATTCTTGCATAAACTTGTAACTAACTACATCAAAATCTGATGATCTTATCTATTAGATCATCATCAGACATAAATCGATGTATGAGTATCAGCATTTTGTATTTAAGAAACTGAATAAAAACTGCATATGGAAATATCTATATTTCCATACATAGTCTCTTACTTTCACAGCTATAAATTCGCAGAAAAAAAAGTTTTCATGGTATGATTCGTGTGTAGGGACAATATAGGTGGTAGTACGTTTTTTTCTATGGTTCCCCATTAAATTTTTGTCAGAATACTAACCTCAGTAGGTGTGTCTTAACCTTTTTATTATTTACTGCTGTAGTAAGAAAAATGGGTTGATTTAATGTTCCTTAAAGTGAGACCCGTGTGTAAGGCCAAGAGAAAGCAAAAGCTGTTTCTTATATGAATCTGATTTATAGATTGCTCACTATAGACTGATTGATGGTATTTCAGTAGTCATGGGCAGATTATAATAACTGTCTGTATAGCAAGTTATCAACTTGAAAATGCAAAGATTCATTAAAGAAGTGGCATGACAATCCTCAAAAAGATGTGAAGTCTGTGCCTCGTGTCAGCTGCTAACTTCGAATTCTGCAGGCAGAATTGCCTGATTCATTGCATGAGACCGAAGCCAACTGTGACATTACTTCTTTGAAACTAGTTCTTGTTAACTCTTATGAGTTGTTATTGTCTCTGTTGCTGCTTTTAAAAATTTTATGATTGAGATGGCATTTGGTCTTTTTGGTATGATTTGCCCTATTTAAAATTCTTCCTTGTTTTCAATGAAACTTTTTATTGTAATGTTGAGTCATTACATTTAGTCTATTTTCTTTTCTTTTATTTTTATGTTACAGTTGATTTGGCGCTCGTGCTTTTTGATTTGATACACCCTTTACGATTTTCTATCCTTATGTATACGAAATTGATTGCTGTCACGGAGTCTTCAGTCGAAGTGTATTTTATTTTCATTTTTCTTTGGTTTTTATTGGTAAGTTAGTGAGCTACTTAACGCTGTTAGCGAATTCCTCAATTTAATATCTTCGATCTATCACTGTGTCATTATATTTTCATTGACAGAAGAAGAAGGCAGTGATGCTGAATCTCTTGTGGACAATTCTGAGGACGTGATAGTTGTTCGTGATCCACTGCAAAATACAAAAATGCACTGGAAGCTTCTACAGTTTTGTGAAAATCGAAGACCAGCTTTTTGGGGGACTTGGACAAAATCCTCGTCGGTTGTTGGACCCAGGAGACCTTTAGGAAAGGATGAGGTAAGTGGTTTTGTTATTGAGTACCTATTTTTGTGATTTAAATTGTTGACTGCTGAGTTCATATTTGGATTTGTCATTTTTAGTATAAATGTATTCAGAAGAAAGAAAAAGATTTAGCCTCCTCAAGGATTTTTTTAATTTTTAATTTGCAAAGAATAAAAACAAATTAAAGCTAACTGAACTGGTAATCATAATGCATAGACAGTCTTGAAGATCACTCGGATTTTGTTTCTCTTTGATTTGAATTGCAGATTAATAATATATGCTTTTTTATAGAAAAATCTCGTTTCCGTTGTAATATAGCAGTTTATTTGTAGTTTATATGTCATTCTTGGATAGAAAGCCTGTTGTCTAATCTTTTGTCTTTTATTTTCATTGGTTATTTAATTCATTTATTTGTTTTTACTTCTATTTAATCACTGAATTATCTGTTTCGCTTTTTTTTTGGTCTGATCCCGATCCCCCTACCATTCATTTGATTCGAAGGATTTTTTTGTTATATTTATATTTGCTACAAATTCCCCTCATGTCTCTCCCACTATGCATCTGTTGTTTTCATCTATCGAACTAACCTTCTCCCTCTTCTGTTCTGCTCTCCCTCTCCTGTGTCTCTACCCCCCTCCTCTCGCTTCTTCTTCTTCTTCTTCTCTCTCTCTCTCTCTCTCTCTCTCTCTCTCTTTCCTCCGACTATGCTCAGCCGTTCTTTCTATTCCTCTAGTATCACATGTTATTGCCAAGGCAACAAATGAAAGAAAACTTTTTTGTTTATTGATTGTATCTTTGGATAGATTTTTGCTTGATATTTTTTCTCCAGGACTCTCACGTTATTTTTTAAAATTCATCTAGAGGATTTAATTTATAATGTAACTTCACCTTTGCATGTTTTTTAAAGATTCAGAGAAGATACGACATAATATTTCTTATAGACACCAACTTCTTTTTCCTCTTACTGAAACGTGTTGATTTCACATCAGTTGATCTATGTTGAATTATTAATTTTGTTGAGAACTTACTGAGAAACAATCTTCAACGTTTTCAAGAGCGAAACAAAATGAGTTTCAAATTTGACAACAAAGGAGAACCCTAATATCACAGTGCCAAAAACAGAAGGGCGTATCATGTTTTCATAATTATGTAAGAGAGATAAAAATAAGTAAGAAAAATCTGTAAAACTTGCTGCTTGTACCTGAGAAATGAAGACTTAACTTGGTATGTAATGCGTACACCTATGCCTGGTAATTTTGAGCTAGAAATCTAGAATCACTGAGTCATGTTTGTTCCCAGTTATGTTTTCAACACCACAGGGTAGTTCAACTCTTTCACCGTTACATCGGAAGGCTCTATTTTAGGGAATGTTTATTATGGTTTGTATCTATTTGTTTTAGTGGTTGTTTTTACGGGTTGTTTTTACTTTTCTATTTCTCGAGTGAGGACAGCTGAGCGGCGGTCTCAGCCGAAGTCTTTGTACAGTTTTTTTTCGTTTTCGCTGGCTGAAATTATCCTCGTTTTTCTTTTTATTCATATTTTTTTCTCATCTTGTCAATCTGCTGTAAATTAGGGGTCTCCTACAGCAAAGGAATGACTTCAAGATCACTACGAACTTTTCATTTATTTTTGGGATATTTATTTTAGTCAGAAGAGCATTCTGATTTTCGTAAGTTTGCCTTAATGTGAACTGCATGACCAATAAGAATAGAAGGAAGATGTTTGCAGTTTTAAAAAGAAAAATGCGGTTTTTATACTTAGCTTGGGGGAGTCTTTAGATAGCCTGGTTTCTGTTGGATCATGACTCGATTTCAGTACTAATTTCATAAAGTCGTTAATGTCGCAGTTAACAACAAGATCGGTTTCTTCTAAAAATAAAACAAATTCTTCTGTCGATCTCGTTTGTGTGGTACCCTAACATAATGTTGGAGAAGACTCCATTGTTGAATGCCTAATCCTGGGAACCTTTCCTTCTTGTTTGATAAGTTGAGGCTCTAAAAAATATCTATTGTTAAGCTCAATTCATGACTTGAATTCGTTAATAATTTCATATTGTTAATATCGCAGTTAACAAAGAGATTGAGATAGTTCTAAAAAAAATAGCAGATTCTTATGATCTCAATAGTGTGGTACCCTAACAAGACTTTGACGAAGATTCCATCTCTGAATGCTCAACCTCTCAACAAACAAGAGTAGGGGTAACCCCCCTTAAGTCTTTTAATGGCCAGAATGTCACTATGTACTTTACTGAAAATAAAGTGTATTTAAACATTTTCTCTTTTCTAATATTATAAAATTGATTTATAATATTATAAATATTTTATTAAGGTCACTAGTTTCCACTTAAGTTGTGTTGTATCTTTTTTCCCCTTGAAATCATGATCATTGGATCTGGGAGACAAGTTGGATTTTGCTTCTTCCATGCTCTTCTTTTTATATTTCCTGCTCATGATGTTCAGTTGGATGAATTTATGTTCGATTATTTGGATGCGGAATAGATAATATAGCAGACGGATAAGAGTATTGGTCGTAGTGTGTTCTTCCATCCTATGCTTATCTCCAATTTTCATATCAAAATGGTGTTAAAGAGTGACCTTCACAAGAGGCTTCAAGTTGCATTTCAATTAGCTTCTTCAGTAATTAGTTCGGAGGTATGAACTGTAGTTTAAAAATAAGAGTTAATGCGTAGAAAATTCGTTTTTTTTATATGAAGAATCTGTTAAATGAGCCGTTCTAAGACTGCATTGAATACCAATACTAGTAAGGCTGTAAGGTTCTAAGGCGTACTAAGGCTGTAACTTTCTATGGTATACTAAGGCTGATGTTATTAAAACCGGACTGCAGGGTTTTATTTAGATGGGCCAATCATCAAGTAGAGAAAATCTTCAATATATTTTTGAGTTGGCTTCTGTGCTCAAGTGTGGAAGATCGGCTGAAGGTTTTCTCAGCATTAATTTGATCGAATTGACTATCTTAAAAATCCCTAATTTGTCTACAAAATTTTTGTTTTTTGCCATGATTTCATGTCAGTTTCTTTTTTCTTTTTTTTTTTTTTTTTTTTTTGCAGTATAATTGTCAACTTACTTGTAAAGCATACGTGGGAACAAAGTAGACTGCTAATTTAAGATTCCGGCTCTCGAATTTTGAAAAACTTGGACTTGATCGATTTGACATCTGAGAGTTTGAAAATTATCGTCTAATATCAGTACCTATCGCTGACCTTTGATTTGGGGGAAATCTTTGGGGAACTTGTATTCAATTACATGATTTAAAAATGTTAAATTACTACGTGTAGAAAAAAGTATTGATGTTAATATTTTTTAAGTCCTTTTGAAATTTCAGATAATCATAAATATTTTGTCGCAACACTCAAATGCTATGAAAGGTCGAACTATCATTAATTAGTTGGTAATAGCTTAAATTATAAAGTCAAATTTTGCTCTAAGAAGCAAGACTTCTAAAAGCAATGTATCTTCTTTCTATCTTCCCGCTGGAGAAGATAGAAAAAGTTTTCCTCTCATTTAAAAGCAGTATATGTATATGAGATAAAATAAGCATGCAAATGCTTCTTTATGATGCCTAATAGAAAGTTTCTAAAAGTTTTCAAAGTAATAAGCTGTATTTGTGTGGATGAAGCTGTATGAAGTCTTCGGACAAAGTTATCGAAAAGAGGAACATAAGCAGTGAAGAGTATTCTCATTCAAATAGGCAAAACGTATTTCTTAATACTATATATCCTATGGTCGTTGGCAAACTTAAAATAAATTTGAAATAGCTTCTATTTGTTTAGAATGGCCCATTTCGTGGGAATTAGTAGAGTAAGATAGCTTCATAAATTTGGTTTGCTCTTCGCTACTTTCCAGCAAAGAAAAAGTCGATAGTTTCTTCCTGTGTATGATGTATTGTTATGAAATAATGTAATACAGGATCTACTGCAGGCGGTACCGAACCAAAGGCTAATAAATTTCTTAAAGTTAGGGCTAATTTGGGAACAAAGATTAAACAGTTTGTTGTATCGGATTTAAGTAAGGAGTTACTTTAGGTAATAATAACTGAAACTGTAAAAAGGGGGTTTTGGTAACATTATATGCATCAAATATCAGACAGCTCAAATCCTGAGAGCCACCTAGAAAAACTTTGTTTGATTTTGAGGAAAGGGGAACACACCCAAGTGGGGCAACCGTCAAGTTCAGAGAATCCTATTGTAAAGGTTTCAACCTCCCCTGTTCAAAAATGCGGAATTTAGAATGTTGGAAAATAAGGATCGCGAATGTATGTTTATCTATTTGTCCTTTTCGTCCAGGGATGATTGTATCAAAGTTAAGTCCTATAAAATCGGGAGACAGATCGTGCGCACGGAAATTAAAACTTGTAGTGCCCTTTTTAAGTAGATAAAAGATTATAGCATAGCAAAGTGGCGTTTTGTGTCATTTTGTGGTACAAAACTGAGTGGGTAAAAACTTAAAATTTTGAAACAGCTAATCAATTTAAAATTTTTCCTATCTTCAGAGGCAGTAACGCCGCGTGGTTGCGCATTCATTTACAAAGAGTTTCGCGGTTCATTCAAAATAAACGGCTAGAATTGATATCTATTTTAATGCTTCATTTAATTAAGTTGTTTTACTTGATGTTTGATAAAGCTGTGTGCAGTGATGATTCGTCACTAACTAGTCTTAAGCTAAATTAGATAAACTTGTCAAAATGACAATCACACTCTATCAAGATAGTGAATGTTGTGCACGCACAAAAAATGGGGGATACGCGTTTCTTCAAGATAATGTCTGGTGTGAAACGGGGATGTGTCCTATCCCCATTCCTGTTTGTTTCTGTTATGGACTACACTCTCAGACAGTCTTCAGGCTCTGGTGTGAAGATTTGCAGCCGATAGACCTCTGATCTGGACTTCGCTGACGACATTGTTCTTCCCGAAGAAGCGAAACAGCAGCTGCAGTTGCTAATCGACGCCATAGATGAAAAGGCCAAAAATGTGGGGCTTACAGAGAATATCAGTAAGACAAAGAGCATGGCTACATTTGACTCTCCGCTGACATTGAATTGCAAAGATAAAACAATTGAACAGGTCAATGAATTTAAGTATTTCGGGAGTTGATTATAATGGTGAAAAAGCCAACGAAATCAAGAGGAGGGTGGAACAAGCTGCATACCAACCTGGCGCAGCAGAACTACTTTATGCCCTTGAAGCTCCGCTTCATAAATAGCATTGTGATGTCTATTCTCCTCTATGCAAGGGAATGCTTGAAAATAAATATTCAATTGGAGAAACACGTCCTTGCTTTTGTAAATATATGTCTTAGAAAAATATTTAGCATATCATGGCAGGAAAAGGTCTGAACATGGAGATTCCTGCGTATATTTTATAAATAGTGCCCTGAAGAGAGGCAAAAAAGAGGTCGACCAAGATTAACCTGGAACAGCAGCTTGAACAGGATCTGAGTACAGGGAAGATGTCTCTTTAACTACATTGAGAGGACGTCAGGACTGCTGCTCAGCTCTGTAATGTCTAGCGAGGTTTCGTAGACGCCCTATGCGCCATTCCTGCCCTGGAGGATCTAAAGTAAACGACCGCTAATTGCTGGCCTCCGAAACCGTAATTGCTGATAATATTTCATAGGCATGTCTTATGTTTGCGAAGACTCCTTCATATCCATATTGCACAATTAATTCTAACATATCTATAGGTTTCTTTAAGGAAGTATATCGACGCTGAATTGTTGTTTCATATTTTGAAGTTCGTGGAACAACTGGATGGGATCTAAATCATCGCAATATTTTACTTTTATTGCTACTTAATTTTTATTTTCAAGAAATGGTGAAGAAGATGTGGAAACAATGAAAATTTGGATTCAATTTGCTTCTATTTACTGCCAAGTGCACCATCTTCTTTGTTTTGGTTAAAATAAAGTTTCAAAAAACGCAAATGATTATAACTGTCACAGAAGAGTCACAAAGGGATGGAGGGGGTTGAGAAGTTAATATCTAATAACCTCTTTCTTTGGACTAATTCTGAAAATGGGTACTGTGTTGTGATGGCTTCCCTCTTATTCCAGATAAAATGTTTTCTCTGTTGGATTAAATATTATATTTAAATGGTTACCGGCATAAAATGTAGAGAATTTTGGAGAAGGGGTGAGAGTGTATCATGAGCCTCTCCATGGAACTTCTAAGGATGGAGGATGGAAGCATTATCAGAATTTTTTTTTACCGATGTTTAAATGAAAATATTTGTGCTTATAACTAGTACTAAAATTTTCTTCTTTTTTTCTTCTGTTCCTGGCACGCCCCTAGGACAACTTGCCTTATCAAGTTCATGGGCAGGCTAGAACCTTTAGTTGAAAGACTTTGTTTTTCTTGTTTTATATATATATATATATATCTATATATATATATATATATATATATATATATATATATATATATATATATATATATATACTAGCTGTTGGGGTGGCGCTTCGCGCCACCCCAACACCTAGTTGGTGGGGGCGCTTCGCCACCCCCCCAAGCCCCCCCGCGCGCGTAAGTCGTTACGCGCCATATTAGTTACGCGCCATTGTAGTTGTGTCCCTATGTCCCACCTGTGAATATAGATATATATATATATATATATATGTTTTTAACTACGTAAAACTTGCGAATATACAACATTCTTTGCTGTCCCATTGTCTGTGCATATAAATAGATTGTTTACCGACTCTTGAAAATGCAACATATAATGGTCCATGGGAAAACAATCCGTATTCAGATCTATACCTCATGATTCTAATGATTGCCCTTGAGCTTTGTTGATGGTGATTGCTAATCTACCATTCCCTGTGTCGCCATCGTCATTTATATATCCCCTTGTGCCCCCCGGCATCCCCTTTGTAGTTTTGTCCCTGTGTCCAGGTCGTCATTTGTGTCCCGGTGTCCCAGTCTGTGATTTCTCTTTGAGTGTCCCGGGCGTCATTTATATTCCATGTGTCCCGGTGTCTCGGTCGTCATTTATATCCCCCTGTGCCCCCCGGCGTCCCCGTTGTAGTTGTGTCCCTGTGTCCCGGTCGTCATTTATATTCCCTGTGTCCCGGTCGTCATTTGTATCCCGGTGTCCCGGTCTGTATATACATTCGTTTTTTAGTTTCGTTTTTCTCTTTTATTTTTTTCCTTTTTTATTTTTTTTCTTTTTTAGTTTATTTAGATTTTTAGATTTTTTAGTTTTTTTATTAGTTTTTATTTTTTTTCTTTTTAGTTTTTTTGTAGTTTTTACCTTTTTTTTAGTTTTTTCAGTTTTTTTTACTTATATCCTGGTCGTCATTTATACTCCCTGTGTCCCGGTCGTCATTTGTGTCCCGGTGCTTTGTTGATTGCTAATCGAACATTCCTTTTGTCCCGGTCGCTTTCTCTTTGAGTGTCGTCATTCATATTCCCTATGTGCCGGTGACCCGGTCGTCATTTGTGTCCCGATGTCCCGGTCTGTAATTTCGTCAGTTGAAAACTTATGATGAAATAAATTTTTAATTTTTTCCCTTTTTTTGTTTTTAGTTTTTTTTATTGGTTTTTACCTTTTTTTAGGTTTTTTAGTTTTTTTCTTTTTTCTTTTTAGTTTTTTTTTGAAGTTTTTATCTTTTTAGTTTTTTTTATTTTTATTTATATTTTTTTAGTTTTCTTTTTCTCCTTTATTTTTCAGTTTTTTCCTTTTTTTAGTTTTTTTTCTTTTTTAGTTCTTTTAGTTTTTACCTTTTTTAGTTTTTTTTAGTTTTTTTAGTTTTTTAGCTTTTTTTTTATTTTTTTTTATTAGTTTTTAGTTTATTTTATGGTTTTTTCCTTTTTTTTAGTTTTTTTTTAGTTTTTTATCTTTTTTTAGTTTTTTTTTTAGTTTTTAAGCTTTTTAGATTTTTTATTTTGTTTTCTTTCTTTTTTTTGTAGTTTTTACCTTCTTTAGATTTTTGCTTCTTTTATTTTTTTAGCTTTTTTAGTTTTTTTTCGTTTTTTCTTTTTAGTTTTTTTGTAGTTTTTATCTTTTTTATTTTTTTGTATTTTTATTCATATTTTTTTAGTTTTCTTTTTTTTTTCTTTTATTTTTCAGTCTTTTCCTTTTTTTAGTTTTTTTCTTTTTTAGTTTTTAGTTTTTTTTTAGTTTTTTACCTTTTTTTAGTTTTTTTAGTTTTTTTAGTTTTTTAGATTTTTTAGTTTTTTTATTAGTTTTTAGTTTTTTTTTGTAGTTTTTGCCTTTTTTTAGTTTTTTCAGTTTTTTTAGTTTTTAGTTTTTTACCTTTTTTTTAGTTTTTTTTAGTTTTTTAGCTTTTTTAGTTTTTTTTTCTTTTTAGTTTTTTTTTGTAGTTTTTACCTTTTTTAGTTTTTTTTCTTATTTTGTATTAGTGTGAAATAATTCAGACGTCATATGCGGACAAACATGACGTCACCTGATCCACAGATCCACACACAGACAACTTATTTTTATATATATAGATATATATATATATATATATATATATATATATATATATATATATATATATATATATATATATATATATATATATATATATATAATTTAAAGTGCCGAAACCCTATAGGCAAGTGTATTTTCCTGATGAGCCCTTGTGTTGGGTTGTTGCCTCTGAATTATTTGTCTTTATTGTTTTTATTGTTTGGTAAATGACGACTTATACTTATTGACGACATGACTGCCTGTCCACGGATTATTCTTTATGGTTGATTGTGTATGGCTATGCTGTTTGACCTATGTGATTGTATGGATGAGTAGGGTTAAGGCCTCATTCAAGTGCTGGTCTATATTAATCACTAATTTAGGAAAACAGTCTTCCTTTTCTCCTTCTGTCTCTCTTTTTTTTTTTTTTTTTGTGTTTGTGCTGTTGCATTGGTGATTTCTCAAAATCGTCTGTTTGTAGTCATCAATTTAAAAAAAAAACTTTCCACAAAACAAGTTTTTCAAAGGAAAGTAAAGAGCTCCGTTAAGTCAAGGTTGAGCAGAAATAAAGTCAAATAATCTTCAAGCGTAAAATACCCCAAATCACTATCAATAAAAAAATGAAACTCAAAACTAACAGAAATTACAATAAGCAGCCGATTCAAACTCGAAATGAGCAAAAATTAACATCAGTAGGGCTGACAACCCCCATGCCTTCTCAAGACCAGAACATAATTTGCGCTTTACTGAAAAAAAAGGCTATGGATTGTCTGTTTAATTGACATATGTTGATAATTATTCCTTAAAGTTCTGGTTATTTATTATTTAGGAAAGCAAGAAAAGTGAAAACTTTAAAAATGTATTTTGTTTTCAGTAAACTATCCTTCTGGCTATTTCAAAATTCCCCACAACTTACCCTTAGAACTCTAAATCAATAATATAAGTTGCTCTTCATATATTGCTTTGCTACCTTTTTGAAAATCCACATGGTCATAGCTTGTTTTGATTTAGTTCAACTTCCGCGTAAGTATTCTTTAAAATCTTCACTTTAACATCCTTAGCTTGCGCAGTAGCAATAGTTGTAGCAGGATTGGTAGCAGTATGCATATAGCACCTTTGGTTTCTTGAACATCCCCTTAAACATACGCTGAAAGTTTCAGCTTAAAACACACCATCAACCGTTCCTGAAGCATTTCTGATGCGTCCGCTTGACAACCTGTGTGGGCGTAGTGCGTTTCAAATTAGTTTCATACAGTTTCTATATATCCAAAATTTTTCGCCTTAATATCCTTAGTTTTAATAGCAGTAGTAATAGTAGTACCAGCAAAATTAATTGTAGTAGCCTAAGCAGTAGTAATAATAAAAGTAGTAATAATAGTAACATTAGCAGTAGTATGAGTAGATACAGTAGTATTAGGATGCAAATATAGGTTCTTTTGGTTAGTTCAACATCCCTCACAACAAGCCTTGTTAGTTTCAACTTCACACACCAAACTGTTCCTAAGATATTGCTGTTACATCTTTTTGACAACCTGTAAACAGAGGGCGTGTTTTATTCAGTTCATCCTCCCATATATTCTCTGAGGCCAACATGACTTCAAATTTGAATATGATGATGACAGGCACAGGTCCTGTCGAAATTATCGTTTGAAGAAAATCAATCACCTGACATCCATAGCTTAGGTAAGCTTATTACTATCTATCATTAATGTGTTCATCTTCCCCTTCAAAATTTCTTGAAAACTTCTCCTTCATGCCCTTAGGGATAGTTGTAATAGTAGTCAAAGTAATAGTATTGATATCACTAGTAATAGTATTGAACAGCGGTAGTACTTCTAGCAGCAGTAGTATTAACCTATTGCCTTTTGATCAGTAGAACAACCCTCTAATCAAGTCCTGGAAGTTTCTACTTAATACAATTAGCCATCGCTATGACATTGCTGATATGTCTTTTTGATAACCTGAATGTTCATGTAGTTCTTGAAATTTTCATCTCAATGCTCTTAGCCCTACAAGTAGTTCCAGTGAAGTAGTAGTAGTAGTAGTTGTAAATGTTGCTGTAACAGTAGTATTAGCATTAGTGTGGACATATTGCCTTTTGGTGAGATGATCTTCCCCTTTAAATATTCTCTGAAAGTTCCAACTTAACACCCAAAGCAATTCTTGAGATACGTTATTTTGATAATGTGCATGCACATAGCGTATTTTGATTTAGTTCAGATTTTCCCTTAATACCGTAAATGGAACAGTGTGGTAGTAGTAGTGGTGGTAGTTGTAGTATTATTTGTAGCATGCAAATATTGCCTTTTTGATCATCTCTCTTATTATTTCCTGAACTTTCCAAATTATTATATACTCAGTTATTCCTGTATTGCAACCTTTTGACAATCCGTGTACACATAACGTGTTTTGATTTAGTTCAACACTCTCCTCAATATTTTCTGAAAGTCTTACCTGAATACCTTTCGTCTTCTTGGAAAGTAAAGTTTTAACATGGATACCAGCATTGATTGAATTCCCCCTCAATACTATAAATGGAGTAGTCTGGTTGTAGTAGTGGTCGTAGTTGTAGTAGTTTTAGTAGTACGCAAATATTGTCTTTTTGATTATATCTTCTATCATTTCCTGAATTTTCCAAATTAATATACTCAGTAATTCCTGTGCTACACACTTTTGACCATCGTTATAAACATAACATGTTTTGATTTAGTTCAGTACTCCCCTCGGCAGTCTCTGAAAGCCTCACCTGAATGCCATTCGCCTTCTTAGAAAATGAAGTTCAAACTTGCATGCCTTTCTCAATAACATATACTATGTGTAAACAACGACCGAATTGCCTAGCTTACAGCCCTTGTCCTCAGGACTGTGGGGAGGTTGACATCCACAAAGACATAATTACTTGATCGTTCAACAAGGCAGAACAAAATAGATCTCATAAAATTTCGATCAGATATGTTTGGGGGAATGATGGGCTTGGGGGAGCGATTCCCCTCCATTCATTTTTGACTCTTAAAAAGGCATTAAAACTTCCGACCTCCGATCAAATGAGCTCCATCCGACCCAAAGCTTATACGACCAACCATTCCATAAAAACCTTATATGCCCTGGGGCTTAACTTACAACCCTTGTCCACGGGCTCTGGGGGATTGTGTCCACCCTAAAAAAAATTGTTATATGATTTTTGGGCTATTGGTAACAAAATGGCTATATCACAACTTCAATTGAATGCGTTTCGGGAAAAGAGGATGTTAGGGGGGGGGGGCTAGTTGCTCTCCATGATGTTTGACCAATTGCGGAGATTAAGACGTTGGGGAGGCTACCCTCCGATTTAACTCATGAAAAGGGCAATAGAACATTTTATTTCCAATAAAATGAGCCCGTTCCAGAGTTTTTACGACCACCCTTTCCATAAAAAGCTTATATGCCCTCGAGACATAATCTACATCCCTTGCACTGAGGGCTCTGGGGGGTTGTCATCCACAAAGACATAATTTACAGACCTTTCAACTACGCTCAACAAAATGGCTATCTCAAAATTTTACTAGTCGTGTTTTGAGAATTGATTGGTGTTGGGGGGAGCTTGTCGCCCTCCAATCACTTTTGACTAATAAAAAGAGCACTAGCCCTTTCATTTTTCAATTGAAAATGCCTTTTTCGAAGTTCATACGACAACAAATGGCCGTATCAAAATTTATATCAGAAGCATTTTGGGAAAATACGAGGTGTGGAGGGATCCACCCTCCGATCACTCTGAATCTTAAAAAGGACACTAGAACTTATGATTACAATCCAATTATCCCCCTCATAAATCTATATGATTACCCTTTCTATATAAGCCTTATATGCCCCCAGGGCATAAATTACAACTCTTGCCCTGGGGACTGTGGGGGGTTTTCATCCTCGTAGACATAATTTCCGGACCTTCCAATTACATTGAATAAAAGCGCTGTCTAAAAATTTTGATTTTTTAGCCCCCTCCAAATTTTGGTTGGATGTGTTTTGGGAAATAGTGGAAGTGGGGGGGGGGGGTAATTGCCCTCCAGTCACTTTCGGCTATTAAAAAGGGCACTACTTCAATTTCCAATCGAATGAGCCCTTTTTGAAGTTTCTACTAAACTTCTTCTATACGAGGTGATCTGGTCTAACAAAAAAGATAATAATAATAAATAAATAATACATTCTGCCCACATCGTTCTTTATTGCGCTGCCTATGTTGCCAACTAATCTTAAGCGTAAGAATTAGCGACAGTACTAAAAGGATTAAAAAATAATAAGGCTCAAGGTGTTCGTACTATGGTAAATGAGTTTCTTAAATATGGTGGCTCTGAGGTTAGAAAGAAGTTGCTGAAGATTATGAATATGATTTTTGATAAAAGGAAGTACCTTGTGATTTTGGAAGAAAAAAAAACTTAACTAAATCACAGTATAAGAAAGGTGATAAGTGTGAGTATGGTAATTATCGAGGCATTAGTCTGGTCTCTGTAGGTAACAAATGACTTTGTAACATGATGCTTTTTAGTCTGAGAGATAGTGTAGACAAAGTTATGAGAGAAGAACAGTGCGGTTTTAGGAAAGGTAGAGGACGTGTTGACCAAATTTTCACTCTTAAATTAATAATTGAGAAGCGCCTGAGTTATCAAAACACCTTTGGTGCTCAGTTTTATAGATTATGAGCAAGCGTTCGATTATGTTGATACAAAAGCTTTTGCTAAGGTCTTATCCTTCCTTGTATGTTATACCAGACAAATACATTAAAGTGATTAGTACTAGTATGAGAATAACACTGCTGCGGTTAAGGTAGGAAATGAGGTTAGCAGCTGGTTTCGTATTAAGTCAGGAGTTAAGTAGAGTAGTTTTCTATCCCCTTTTTATTGATCATTTTGATGGACTTCGTCTTAAGGAGCACAGGAAAGGCAATGGGATACCCCGGAATCAAATGGGGAGGAAAAGATCTCCTTGACTTAGATTATGCTGATGATTTAAGCATCCTAGAAAAAAATATGAACCAAATGAATGAACTTTTAAATGTTTTGCGAGTTTAGGGTGTTATAATAGGTTTGAAAATTAATGTTAAGAATACTAAGTTTTTAAGGCTAGGAATAAGTCAGGATGAAAAGGTAAAGTTGGGTAACGAAAAGATTGATCATGTGCATAGCTTCACTTACCTTTGTACTATTATTAGCAAAGATGGTGGGAGCAGTTAAGATGCTAAAAGTAGAATAGCCAAGGCTCAGGGTGTTTCTTCACCGTTAAAAAAGTTTGGAAAAATAGGAAGATAAGTCTGAAAACCAAGATTAGAATATTGGAAGCAACAGTGATGACAGTGGTCAAATATGGCTCTGAAGCCATAAATCGCCTACGGACTGTTCTGGGGATTCCGTTGACTGACCGTGTTTTCAAACAGTAAGCTGTACGAACAGTGTGGTTCAATTTCGCTTTTTAGGGCTATAATAAGAAAGGTTGAGATGTCTAGGGCATGTTCTACGGTTGAATGATGACAGATTGCCGAAGATTGTCCTTTTAGGCCAAGCGTCTGGGGCTAAACGGAAATTAGGTCATCCGTGGTTGGGGTGGGAGGATGTTATAAAGGAAGATTTAAGAAAATGGGAATTTCCTGGGAGGGTGTAAAGAGGGGGTCTTTAAATAGATTGGGATGGAGGATGAGCATGCGTAGCTGTGTTGGCCTCAGGCGCCTTGGTGCTGCGGTGAGTTGTTAGTAATAGTAGAAGTCATTATAAACTCCTGAGATAATTGATTTTGTAGATAATTTACAAAACGTAATAGTGAGGTGATGAATTCTAAAAGAAGTCATTTTTTCGCGTATTGAGCTATAATGACTTATTGTTAGTATCTAAATGCTCAAAATAAAGATACCAATGCTTGTCAAAAATTTTCCGCTCTAAATTGGCAATGCTGGTTATGATCCTGCTGGGCCAAATTTCACTGTCTATTAAGTTCTCTATTCTAGCCGTCTATTTCTTTATTCTTTATTTGTCTGTCACAATAAACTGAACTGTTTTAATGCTTAGTGTATACCTAGAGGAATCTTTACTCAGCAGTTTACATCTGTTAGGCTTGAATATGTCCCACATTTTCAGCTAATACTTCAAGTAGAGGCATGTTTCGCTTGTCTCTCAAGGGAAGTAATAGGTTTTTTTTACTTTTGTTAAGAGAATCGTGGCTTACGGAGTGTCGTAGTTTCTTCTCGATTTTCCTCGATCCTTTTGAAGTTTTGGAGACAATTGCTCTAGACTAGAATGGTTTTAGGAGAAGTCTTTAGAATACGGATGTCAGAATCAATGTTTTTAAGGGGTATTTTTCTCTTAAAGTTCATCCGTGACTATTGTTAACTAAATACTTATTTGGCATTGACATATTTTAGATTTAAATCAAAGACAACTGCACAGACGTCTCCATTTTAGGACCCCTGTATAAGAAAAAGTGAGTTTCTAGGCCGCTGTCGCCCTAGGGTATTCTACCTACAACGCGGTCTCTTGGGTGCATTCACCCCCTCTTCCTTGGTTTCAGACATTGTATTTAGCACAGATAGAATGTAGATGTCATCAAGCGATAAATGACAGAGAATCGCATAATTTTTGTCATCAACATACCTTCCTTTTCTTTGATATAGCCTTTATCTCTCGATCCTGTTGGTCCGAATTTTTTGTTGTTTGAAAATGTGGATGGCGACCATCAACGGGTTCATATCCAAGAGTTGTTCGTGAAAACGACCAACGATTGAAATTGTTGTTTGAATGTTCTGTTCGTCGATCTTTGGTTTTTAAATCGTAAAATCGTTACACATATGGTTTTAAAGAACCATAGGAGGTTGTATGTATATGGAAATCTTAACATATCAGTTAATTGATTATATATTGATTTCTATATTAGTAAGAGAAAAATTGTGATGAAGATAATGGTTGCGTTTATTAACGTTTTTTTCAATTTGTCTTTGATCAGCCAACTGTTTATAAATATTTTTTTTGTATATAAATAACCCAATTGTTTTAAATATAAATTATATAAAAGCTCTGTCTAGCCTTTCAGTGAAGCATTTCGTTGTAAGTAAGGAGGTCCTCGTGCTGATAGTCCCTGATATATATATATATATATATATATATATATATATATATATATATATATATATATATATATATATATATATATAAAATAAATGGTTGTTTGTGGTGAATCCGTATGTGTAAAATTGTTCAAGTTTAAAGCAGCCCATAAAAACTTATGAGTTGAAGAAAATTTGCCAATTTTCGAAAAAGGGAAAAACACCCCGTAGGAATGGAGAGATCTTGATAAAAGTTGTTTCATCCAGTTCAGCGTTTCAGAGAAACGTACTACAAAGGTACCAAGCCTCTACCAGCAAAAATGGGAAATTTGTGTTGCCAGAGTAAAGAGCCATCTGCCATCCATATATTTTTTTTTCGCCACTACGCATGGGAAAAATAGTCTTAAAACTTGTGAGGGGGCTCTTACGAGCGGAAATTGTAAGTTTTGTTTCTTTTCTGAAAGTCAAAAATGATTAGAGGCCAACTAGCCCGCTCATATGCTCTCTTTTGTTACCCGGCTCCCCGTAACCCCTCAAAATCTCAGATCAAATCTTTAGATAGCCATTTTGTCTAGAACAGTCAAAAGGTCCATAAATATGCCTTGAAGGATGACATAACCCCACAACACCTACAGCAAGAGCCGTGAATTATGGACATTACTAATTGTTTTTAATTTGGTTCATAATGAAAGGGGGGAGGCTGTATGTAGGCTGTATGTAGGGTTGATCCTGGGTGTACAGTGGGTCGAAACTTTCAGGAATAGTTGTATGGGTCAAAATGATCTCACATTTAGCTACTGGAAAGGGTGGAGGTAGGGGGCCAGAAGCTGGGCAAAAAATTTTGTTCTTGATCATTTTGAAACTTACAGCCACAAGTCCTTGTACAGAAACTGTTTTGGGAACCCCCTCCCCTCTAGAAGAAATTGGGCCCAAAGAAGGACCAAAACACATCTTATCCGATTGGTTCGAAACTTGTATCCTTAAATCCTTGGCTAAGTTGACCCTAATGCAGAAGGAAAATATAAGCAAACTATTGATTCCCCACTAAACATGAGATCCACTTCTGATTTGTGTTGCTATTTTATGTACCTGAGAACTTAAAAAAAATGTAAGAATTTTGAAGTAAATTTTTGGGCTGAAGACTTAAAAAAGATAGAAAACGGAGCCCAGTGTCGCATTGAATAGTCATTTTATCAGATTTGGAAGTAAGAGAACTGTTTTGAGTTTTATTTTACTTGCAATTTGATGCATCACCTTAAAATACCTATTAAGGTCTTTTTATGCTACTTTTTAGGCCCAAAAGTACGAGTTATTTATTTTTAAAATTGTAAAAATGTTAAGTTCAGCCCCCATTTAGGAACGCGATTTCGAAAAATCATAGGATATAACGAACTAAGTTTAATTACACAGCCAACAAAGATAAAGTATGACATTAATTCAATATCGTTATGCAGTTGCCTAATTTGTTTTTTTTTTTATTTCTAAAAGGCCATTCAGCACTTTGTTCTTAAGAGAAACCTTGAACTAAGGTGTTTGAATTTGCTCCACCTAAGGAGAGAGAAAGAAAAATAGTAGCATTATGTCAGGGTCACCTATTCAGGAAAGGATTAATGAAGATATCGATTGAGACATTATGGAACTCATTTGTCTACTATAGAGACAAATTACGAGGAAAAGTAAAACATTCTACAGAAGCATTAGATAGGAGATCAACCGACGTGAAAATTTAATTCTGTCTTAGAGCTTTAAAAGGTCTTAGGAGGCGAGGAAAAGGTCAAGACTTTTAAACCTCAAAAAGGACGATTTATTTATTTTTTGTATTCCTCTCCTCGAATATCAATGATTGAAAAGTGGGAATTGTCTGAAGACGTAAACAAATTATCTCTAAGATAAAAACAGTCTTCGATCGTAGGCTTCTGAAAAGATACCTTAAGTGTACCTTACTTGCGTAACTTACCATCGCTTGCCATCTTCTGCCACTCCTTTATAAAATAAGTGGCAAATGTTTGAATAGCTTTTGACAGATGTCGAATGTACCAAAGTTCTATTATATCGGCGTGGGATATATCGTATAATCGAAAAATATCAAGAGTCTATAAGATTTTTATAACGGGTTACAAGTACCAGTTATAACTGGTACTTGCTCTTGGCATGTCCACTGTTTGGATAGTTTTGCGAAAAATATTTGCTCTATAAATGGTTGTTAGCAAGATGGACATTTTCTTACATTATAATTTTCTTGCCTCTGTCTTTTCCTTTTTTTTATCATAGGGTTTCTTTAGCAACTAGTTGTGTGCTGAACGAATATTTTCTCTAATTCTAATTGTCTTGCCTCTGCCTTTTCCTTTTTTATTGTAGGGTTTCTTTAGCAAGTCAAACAAGAAAGTGCTACCTACAAAAAAAACGCTTGGTTTTTCTCGGCAAAATACACATTTTTCAACAATTTTATATTTGCTGATAGGTTCTCTGATGGTATCTGCATTGTAGCAATCAAAAACTAGATGGTGATACTTTTTTGCAGAAAATGTAGATTATAAAAATTCCCGATACGCAAACTTCACAATGATCTATGTTTCTTCAGTTTTATTTGACTGGAAGTCAAACCGTCTTTATTAAAGCCCATAGCCGTGTTTTAGGTCCCGATAGTCATTTGCCTTATTATATCTTCTTTTTTTGGTCTCTCTTAGACATTAGAGAAAAAATTCACCTGGATAGGATCTTGTTTTTTTTTTTTTTTCTTAAAGCAGAGCTTTTATTCCATTCTACAACATGACTTGCCGGGTTTCCTCACCATCTTAAAATATTTTTGACATATCTTTATTATGTAGCAAGAAATTTAATTGAAACAAAATTACACCCCCGATTGGTAAACAAGGTATTTTAATTTCATTTCTATGGAACTGAACGTTTTTAAGGGTAAGTTCAGAGGGTAAAATCGTTCGTCGACCTATGAATGATGAAGTATAAAGGTATACTCTTCACACTGTAATGGTTAAATGTTGAATATCTGAATGTAAAAACGGGATCGAAAAGGATCAAGAAGATTTTATTTTCTTCTAAAAGAAAGGGTCAGTGGTGATTTTTTTCAGGCTAAGAAACTATTTTCTATAGACCTAGAGATGTTTTTTTCATTTACCACAATTAATCTACATAATTGATTTAGTCTATTCAATCTATTAGTCTATTTAGTATTGTTTTCAATAGTTTTTATTTTATTCATATTTTCCTTTCTTCTCCTTTTTGCTCTTCTCTCTGTGAATAAGTGATTATTTTTTTTTTCTTCTCTCAGTAAGTGACTCGTTTATTCTCCCCCTTTTTTACAGGCCAAAGAGCCTTTGGGGGAATAGTAAAATGTAATATTGTATGTGTTTCGTGATGAATAAATCTTATCTTATCTTAAATATACAGTTCAAGAGCTTAGAACTCGTTTAAGGGTGGTATTCAAATTTCCACATTTGTGACCCACTGGGCTTGCATGTCCAAGCAAGTTCGTGATAAGAAATAGTAGATATTGATATATGGAAGCCTGCTTGAGAACGCTGCTGCGTTTTACATTGTTGTGTGCTCATGTTTCCCTACTAAACACATTGTTTAAGCACGAGTTTGTTTAACTCAATCTATTCATATTCGTTACTTTCTTTTTGTTACTCATCTTTCTAGATGTCTAGATTCATTGGGACAAAAAACTAAGCTGTCTTGAATATGCCAATAAGCTTGGTTGGTAGAATGTTATTCTCTTAAGCTGAGGTCCGTGGATTCGAACCCCACTTTATGCTTTCTTTCCAGTCGGTAAAAAAAAAAATGTTAATTAAATTTTTCCTCGATCATCACTAAAGAGTATACCCCACAGGGACTTCCAATTAGCGAGATGGTGGTACTTTCTGTCTCCTTTAGAAGGGAAAATTAATAAAACGTATTCTCTCTCAGGAGATGACAATGCGCAAAAAAATAGATTGGAAGAAATGGGTTAAAACTGCGGCATAATTTGTCCTCTGTGTATGTTCCTTGCGTTTCCATTAGCATTTTGAGGAATTTCACTTATCTTTGGCAACTATTCTGTTTTAGTCCATCAATCATCTACCATACGAGATGAGATTGTGACATGTTTTTTGTTTAAATCGATTTATTGTAGTTATAATAACAGCGATTAAGGAATGTCTTTGTTCAGGATTTTCAATAGTTATTATAACTTAAGAAACGAATTCTTTGTTCCTAAGGGAGACGTTATGCCATAGCCTAAGTTGTACTTTCGAAGGCAAATTGCACCAAAAGACTGAACGCACCAGCGAAGGAAAGGAGGTGACAAAGGCCGGTGAAACCGTGTTTTTTTTTGCAAATCGAAAGGCCGGAAGATAAAATACCTTTAGTCAGATTGGGACTTAGATTAACCTTTTTTATCCGTTGATAAGTGGATTTTTTAATCTGTACTGTTTTGTAAATCCAGTGCACTTTTTACTATTTTTCTGTTAATGAATTTGAAAGATTCATTAACCTTTCTTTTGTATGTGCTCTAGCATAGGTGTTTCAGAGGAGAACAACTAGGATTAAGGCAAAAAAATTTCGTAACCCTAGGTAGGAAATTGGTTAACTCGTATGCATTTTATACCGAAATGTCATTTAACTGCACGATTATGTCTGTATTGTCATCTTTTATATTTATTTAGTTCCTTGACAAACATTGGTCCTGTGATATGATTTTAAATTATGCCTATACTCTCCTTAAAAAAAAGACTCATACGTTTCTGTATTTTAAAAAATGAGCTTTATTTTGCACTCTTTGAGTTACAAGACATAAAATAAGTCGTTTTTTTTTTTGCCATGTCTTAAGCCAAAACATTGAATCCGCAATATATTTGTTTCTTTAATCACTTATATTTATTGAACTGAACTGAACTGAACTGTACTGTACTGTATTTGTACTTTATGTATTTTCTTTTGATAGCTATTGAGCTACCAGTTTTAAGTACTTCAAGCTTGGCTTTAATATCGAACTTATTTCATTTAAAACATATTTCGTTTGAGATTTTTGTATATAAACGGGATGGGTGGGGGGGGGAGGTATATCTTTTAGTCATAAATTGGCATTTGACCCGAATATCAGCTTCTATGTATTTTGATTTGTTCGTTCTTTTTTCAAAATTTTACCCAGGCATAAGATAAAGGTGCTCATCGGCATATATTCTTTTGATGTATACATTTGGTGTAAACTGAATTTTTTGATTTTTTCTAATTCTAGCATTATTTCGATTACGAAGTCGACAGTGACGACGAGTGGGAAGAAGAAGAACCAGGAGAATCTATATCCGATTCTGAAGGTAAACGTTTTTCCTCTTTTTGTTCCTGAATTAATTGTCGTTCCATTTAGAAATCTCCTCTCTTAAACTCAGATTACAGACTATTTTTTATTGCATTCTGAAATTGTCATAGACGGCAATTTAAAAATATTACTGACGAATTTCCTAACTGGACATAGTTTTTCAAAAAGCGTGTACCCTTTGCGAACCCTGAACTATAATAATTGGATGATGAAACCAATATCTGTCATCGCAGACGTTTTGTGCCAGATACGTATATATATATATATATATATATATATATATATATATATATATATATATATATATATATACTATAGCTTATGTCCTCCAAAAATCTGCTATAGCTTAACACAGCAACAGGAGAACGAGCTATTGCAATGAATTGTGAGAAATGTGGACCGTTGTCAATAAACTACTATAATCTGCTTTACAGGTTAAATACCAAGGTGCTTTAAGCAAACATTCATAACAGGCATACTTAAAATAAGCAAAAATCATAGCAAACAAAAGCTGGACTTTCGCTCCCCCTCCTTCTTCCCTGAATCATGATTGTCAATTTCACTCTGCTGTAGACTCAGAACTTTGCTTCAATAATCTACCGTTTGAAGTTTTAAATCTTATTTAGCTTTCAATGATCTAATCTTTAAAGTACAAGTTAAAATGATGAAAATAGTGATAAAAATCCTTTTAAAATTGCAAAACTAATCAGTGGTATGATTCTATTTTTCCAAAACAGACTCCCAAGATAGACACTTAGGGTCGCATGGAGTTGGTTGCCCAACTCTTTAAGTTTGACTTTGTTGTCAATTTCAATATCTGTTGTATTTAAGTATAATTTGTTCGTTCAATATAAATTCAGCTCGCTTTTAAATTAGGCATATTATGTAACTATGTCTGCTAGTTTTAGTTTTTAATATTGTTACATTAAAAAAAATTTATTTGAAAAGTTCCCTTTTCTACTTAATTCATGAAAGGTCCAACAAAATACAATTTCATCTGTGCATAATTTTTCAATGTAAAAACGCCAAGGGGAAAAGTAATTGCCTAAAAAAGTGATACGCTATTAGACAACTTTGGAAAGTCAATCAAGCATCAGTTTATTTTTGAATGTAATATCTATGTGGGTAGGACCAGGCGAGTATTTTTTTTTCTTTTCTTTTTGCGGAGGGTGTAATCCTGGGTTGAACCTATATCATTTCTATAATAGACCCTTTTCATTCATAAAAGAAAAATATATGTGCCAAAAGTACTTCTTTATATACAATTCCTATTGAATGTCGTTTTTATTTTAGCTTTGTTACCCCAACTCTATATCTTTAACAACATTTAAGATTATGTAATGAAGCTTGTTCACGTATTTGCCTGAGAGAACTTCTCATATTTGTGACCGTGACTAATTTTATTTGCATCGCATAAAGTATGCTTTGTTTTACTAGCAATAATGTCTCTGAGAAAGGAAAAGGGAGTGTTTTTCCTTTTGTATATTGCTTGGTCATGCATCCACAATTCGTCTTGCAAGGACTTAGTTTCAATGAGCATAATTTGGGGCTAAATTAGCTGGCCCAACTGTGAAAATATTTGTTTTTACTCATTGTGCCATAAAAAGTCAAATGTTAAAATCATTCTCACATATTGAAGGAGTAGTCAGAAATCTCTAGGTTACTCAAACCATAATGTGACTACCCATTGGCACTTTTCTTACAGACATTTAGTTCACTTGAAAATAGTTTGTGGAATTCCAATTGTTTTCATTGATTCATACTCGGATGATCTGATTTACTTCTGGATTTGCGTAAGTTATTGGAGAAAGCTTACTAAAGCGTTTCCAAAACAGTTTTGAAGAATCCAGTTGAGTTTTAGATATTTTTATAGTCAGAAATATGCTTATATGATCTCAATTATAAACTTTTATTCATAATATCATTCAAGAGTCAAGCGTTAAAGAATCTAACCCAGAAACGGATGGAAGTACGTGTATTATCCTTCTTAGGTAGATTCCTCTTTTTTACTTTTTTGTATACCTGTTGATATCCTAAACAATTTAAAAAATAAAGGTTTTACTATCAAGAAGATGTATGTTACAATAGTAAATTTGATCTAGATAGTTGATCTACCTTAATTGGTGGGTCACTTTCTTCGTGCAGCTATGACCAAAAAGTGTCAAGTTATATAAGGATGATTGTTTGTTTTGAAACTGCAGTGTTTTGAAACCTTCCCTTAATGTTCGGTTTTTACTTTAAGCTGCTAATTTCAAGTATTTTTTTTTTCTTACTTGTACTGTTGCTTTGCATTGGAATCAAGATAAAAAAAAAAAAACATGTGTGCCAAAAGAACACGATTGGTATGTTTATATAAGTCATTATTCAACTAGCCAGTGTTCTGCATACTATCCTAGCTCTGTTTAATTTAAAATCATTTCAAAATTAAAAAAACATATGCCTTCTTTCAGTATATGTCATGTCAGATCCCAATAAACTTTGATCTTTAATAGAATTAATTAAAAATCAAACTTTGCTAAGGAAGTTTTTCAAAGAAAAGTGAAGAGCCGTATTAAACTTAACACCAGCAGATATAAATTCCTATAATAATTCAACTCCAAACGACCGGAAATTACTTTTGAAGAATAAATTAAATCCGAAATGAACAGAAATTAAAGTAAAAGATCATAGAAAACATAGAGATTATAGGTACTAAAATAGACAATTAAATAAATCTTAAAACGAGTAAAAACTATATTTAATGTTCAAAACACTGACTTTTAATGTTTAAAATATCAGTAAATCAGTATAATAATGAAGACGACTGGAAAGAACTAATGAAAATAAACTGTATAGTGTATGTATAATTCTAATTAATTCTTGGAAACTCAGCAGTTCAAAACCAGTTCACTGCAATTTCTAGTTTTATTCTTTAAGGTTGTATAAAATATTTGTAATGAATTTCGTTTTCATTTTCGCCTTAATACATATAACCTCTTGAAAACGATCAGAACCAAACATTCCCATTTTTCTAACGACAAGTTCTGCAATTAACAGGGGTAAATTGTATAATTTACTATCCTTGCCACGAGGGCTTACGGAGTGGGGAAGGTTGGCATTGCATCCCTAAGGCATAATTACAAGACATATGCCTATTTTGAACAGAATCAATTTAAAAATTTTGGTCAGTGTTGAGGGGAGGGACATCTAAAAAGTGTTAGGGGGAAGCTTGTAGTCCTTGAATCACTTTTCGACATCCCCCTCAAAATACCCCGTAACTTTGAACCTACTACTCTTAGCCATTCCTTAGATATTGCTGATACACTCTTTTGACAATCCGCATAAACATAGATGTTTTGATTGTGTTCAGCCTTTCTCTTCAAAGTTTTGGAGGGTAGTGCCATTCCCATAGGCATAATCATTTTACCTTCGGACTATTTTGAACAAGATGTATATATTAAATTTTGATCGATTTTTTTCGATCAAGAGAGAGAGAGCAGCTAAAGGGGGCATGAGAGGGGACCTGGGAGTTCTCCAACCATTTTTTAACATCCACTCAACGTTTCATGAAATCAAATTAATACCCTAAGTCGTTCTTAAGATGTTGCAGATCCGGTGTTTGATAAGCTGGATGTATGCATTCCTTTTGATTACAGACCTTGCTCCAGAAGCTGGGGGGTGTCAACCCCGGAGGCATAGTTATTAGACCTTCAAACTAATTTGAACAAAATGGCTATTCCAAAATTTTAATTGGATGTATTTGGGGAAAAGGGCGTGGGGGGTAATTTACCCTCCGATCACTTTCGACTCTTAGAAAGAGCGCTGCAACTTTCGATTTCCAATCGAATGAGCTCCCTCCTACGTTTATACTACTACCCCTTCTACAAAAACACTTTATGTTAACAATGGACAACTAGGATAACTACCCCCCTCCCAACGGGGCTGGGGGGGGGGGGTGTTAATCCTTGGAGCATAGTTATATTGCCTATGGACTATTTTGAACAAAATGCTTACTTCAAAATTTTGATCGTGTCCATTTGGAAGGAAATGCTGGGGGGCTGGTTATTTTGCAATTCCTTTGGACTCTGAAAAACGGAACTAAAATGTTCGATTTTCAATCAGATTGTGCCTCCACCGAAGTTTATACGACCACCCCTTCCATAAAAACCTTATGTGTTAACAATAAGCAACTTGCATAACTTACAACTCTTGTCCCCAAGCTATTGGGGATTTGTCAACCTTGAAGGTATAGTTATTTGGCCTTTGGACTATGCAAAATGCTATCTCAAAATTTTTGATCGGATCCATTTGCGGAAAAGAGGGCGTGTAGTTGCCCTCCGACCACTTTTGTTTGTTAAAAGGGGCACTAGAATCGAGCCCATGTTAAAGCACCAATGTTTCCTCTCTTATGAGTATCCCATGCTCTTTGAAGTAAATAGTCTTATATCTTCTTTGGTACTTTTCTCAGTAGCTCGTTTGTCGAATCAATTGATTGTGCATCTGCAACTGACAATTCCAATTGGATTTTCAATTTTTTTATTTCCAAACAAAAACATAACGACTAAATTACTAATAACCACTCCAAAAAAGATACATTAAAGCACTTGTGACGGAGCGGCTACTCGCATTAAAAAAACTAATTAAATAAGAACAAATTCAATTAAATTAAAATAATTAAACTACATTACCAAAATAAAAACTATAACCAATCTCTCATCAGCCATTCTATCATGATAATAATAAAAACTATAGTAATAACAATAAATAAATAAAACTACGAACCTTTTCCTAATAAATGTTTTTTCAAATTACTTTTAAATAATCCGAGGTGTTCAGCCACCCGAATGCTCTCTGGAATAGAGTTCCATACATGGGGTCCTGAAAATCTAGTAGGGAAAACAGCCCTGGTTCCACCTTTATATGTTACAATAAAATCATCAGTATGACGGGTCTCATAACTGTGTAGTGATCTAGTGTCACTAAAATAGACACGAAAAACCTCAGGACTTGCAGGGTTCCAACATTGATACGCAAAAATTCCTAACTGGTAGTCACGCAACTATCCTTTATTAAGTACTTATAATTTGTTGAAGCAAGTTGAAGTGTTGGTGACACCTTCTTCTTAGCCTCCAATAATACGTTTCGCTTTATTCTGAAGGATCTGAACCCGTTTGAAATGTATATTAAAATTGCCTGATCATAACAAGGGTCCATATGAAACATAGGGGTGATCGAAGTGTGGTATAATAACAATAATACCATTGGAGGTAAAAGAAAGTTCTTAAAGTGTTGAATTTCACCAAGACCACGGGCAACCTTTGTTGCAACAACATCACAATGATGTTTCCATGATAGATTGCAATCAATATAAAAACCCAAATAATGGATTTCCTGAACTTACACAACAAACTTGTTTTCGAACATATTTCTACCATCAATATCATGAAGCTTGTCATGCCCTAGAATCCAATATAAAATTAGTCTCGGCAACATTTACTGATAATAAACTCAAACTAGTAAAAACATAGAAACTTCTCAACACACTATTAACTATCAACACAAGACTATCCAAACAACGACTTGAAAGCGCAACCGCAGTATCATCAGTGAATGACGTTAGGCAATAATCTGGAAGGTAAAACCTCATGCTATCTACATAAACCAGGTAAAGAAGTGGACCAAGGACTAACCCGTATGGCATACCACAAAACACCTGATACAGCGAAGAAGAAACATCATCAACCATTGCTTTAATAGACCGTCCATATAAATAGCTTTCAAATTACTTTAAACTCACTCCCTTAATGCATAAACATTCTAATTTTTGCAGCAAAACTCTAAAATGAACCGTATCAAATGCTTTCTTAAAATAAAATAAAATGTTTGGGGATCTCACCTTTTTCAAAACAATTATTTACAAAATCAACAAGATGAATGGCAGCATGACTAGTTGAATGACCTTTCCGAAATTCGGATTGAGTCTCACTTAGTAGACAATATTTCCTGAGATGATCATATAAGCATCGGTGAATTACTTTCTCCAATATTTTTTAGAGTAACGGTAGAATCGAAACTGGTCTCCAGTTTCCGGAATCTGACCTGACACCCCCTTTATAAACGGGAATAACTTTAGCTTGCTTCAAGGCTTCTGGAAAGGTCCCTGTCTCCAGTAACAAGTTGATGATATAGAGTATACATACATCATTACAGCCTTAAAAGTTCTCACATCCACGCTATCAATCCAAGCCAAATTCGATTTTATGCTTTTCACTTTTTTCATCACTTAGTTGGTTGTGTATTTCTCAAACTGGAACTCCAGATTGTCACCACAAGAGTCAACAAATTCTTCACTAAAGAAAATTTGTCATGCTTTGTACTTTCCTGAACTTGCTAGCCAATCTATCTATATATATAAAAATAAGTTGTCTGTCTGTGTGTCTGTCTGTCAGGTGACGTCATGTTTCTGTGTCGACTGACGTCATGAAGTTAGTTGTCGTCATTTTTGCTATGACGGTGACGTCATTAAAGATATTTAAGACATATATGTTCACGTAGAAATCTATTAATGTTTAAGTTTAAAATGACTGATGAACTTACAATGGCAAAAGCCGATGAAGATGCTCAAAGAGTCTATGCCAAAAAACTTGCTGCTGATAGAGAAAGTCAGAAAAGAAAGCGTGCCGAGGAATCAAAAGAACAGTAAGGAAACAGGCTTGAGGCTAAAGAACGCAAAACCGCGCAGTTAGATGAAGATCCACCTGGACAGCGAGAATCAAAACATATCAAAACTGAAAATGATAGCGATGATGATTGGGTTTGGGATTTTGACTTGGATAAGGTCATCAATGCCTACCAGATTTTAGTTAAAAAAAACAAAGGTTCGGCGATATGTATTTCATAGTGAAGCCAGTCAGTCGACGGCCAACCTACCATCTTCAAAGATACCACGATAGGAAGACTCTACACCGTTCACCCCAATCAACATGAATGCTTCTTCTCTACACCGTTCACCCCAATCAACATGAATGCTTCTTTCTACGCCTGCTTTTGGTGAATGTACCCGGTCCGACATCCTTTGAGTATTTGAGAACTGTAAACGGTACTATACATGACACTTACCGTAGTGCATGCCAAGCTCTGAATTTATTGGAGAATGACCAACACTGGGATAACTGCATCAATGAAGCGTGCGAAACGTCAACCCCAAGTCAAATTCGTGCATTGTTTGGCATCATTTTATTGTCGTCATTTTTGCTATGACGGTGACGTCATTAAAGATATTTAAGACATATATGTTCACGTAGAAATCTATTAATGTTTAAGTTTAAAATGACTGATGAACTTACAATGTCAAAAGCTGATGAAGATGCTCAAAGAGTCTATGCCAAAAAACTTGCTGCTGATAGAGAAAGTCAGAAAAGAAAGCGTGCCGAAGAATCAAAAGAACAGCAAGGAAACAGGCTTGAGGCTAAAGAACGCAAAACCGCGCAGTTAGATGAAGATCCACCTGGACAGCGAGAGTCAAAACATATCAAAACTGAAAATGATAGCGATGATGATTGGGTTTGGGATTTTGACTTGGATAAGGTCATCAATGCCCACCTGATTTTAGTTAAAAAAAACAAAGGTTCGGCGATATGTATCTCATAGTGAAGCCAGTCAGTCGACGGCCAACCTACCATCTTCAAAGATACCACGATAGGAAGACTCTACACCGTTCACCCCAATCAACATGAATGCTTCTTTCTACGCCTGCTTTTGGTGAATGTACCCGGTCCGACATCCTTTGAGTATTTGAGAACTGTAAACGGTACTATACATGACACTTACCGTAGTGCATGCCAAGCTCTGAATTTATTGGAGAATGACCAACACTGGGATAACTGCATCAATGACGCGTGCGAAACGTCAACCCCAAGTCAAATTCGTGCATTGTTTGGCATCATTTTAACAACTTGCTCTCCATCAGCTCCTACAGAGTTATGGGAAAAATATAAGTCAAAAATGTCCGAAGATATACTCCATCGAAAACAGTTAGAGACGTCAGATATGACTTTTGATTTTACATCAGAAATTTATAACTACACTTTAGTTATTATAGAAGATTTGTGCGTACGTATGGCAAACAAACCTCTTCAGGATTTGGGAATGCCTTCACCTAACCGTATCGCTGCTGTTTCGACATGTGTAGAATTGGATCGTGAACAAAGTTACAGTACGAGTGATCTATTGTCGTATGTACAAAATAACATTTCCAAGTTAACGTCGGAACAAAAAGACATTTATGATACGATAATGCATTGTGTCGATAACAACGTTGGAGAAATTTTCTTTTTGGATGCGCCAGGAGGTACTGGTAAAACGTTTGTGATAAAACTGATTCTGGCATCAATTCGATCAAAAAATGATATAGCGTTGGCAATTGCGTCGTCCGGAATAGCCGCAACATTGCTGCCTGGTGGAAGAACTGCTCATTCCGCTTTGAAATTGCCTCTGAATTTGCATTCTACAGAAACTCCCACGTGCAATATTTCCAAATCATCTGGGATGGGTAAAGTATTGCAGCAATGCAAACTTATTATTTGGGATGAGTGCACAATGGTACACAAAAAATCGCTCGAGGCTCTGGATCAATGCTTGAAAGATTTGAGAGGGAAGTCGAAACCCTTTGGCAGCACATTAATATTGCTTGCGGGAGATTTCAGGCAAACATTACCTATAATACCTAGATCAACTCCTGCAGACGAAATGAATGCTTGCCTGAAAAATTCTAATTTATGGGCACACGTAAAAATATTAAAATTAACTACAAATATGCGTGTCCGATTGCAAAACGATGACTCTGGTCAAACATTTTCAGATCAATTGCTGGCAATTGGAAACGGAAAGCTCCCAGTAGACTCAATTTCAGGACGTATACAACTACCTGCTGATTTCTGTAATTTAGTGACGTCCAAAAATGAATTGATTGAAAAAGTATTTCCGAATATTCTAAAAAATTATAAAAATAATAAATGGCTAAGTGAAAGAATATGGAAGTTTAAATTCCATAGATCTTTCAGGGTTTCCACCACACGTGCTACAACTAAAAATAGGCGTACCAATAATACTTTTAAGAAACATCAGCCCACCAAAGCTTTGCAATGGCACGCGACTTGCCGTAAAAAAAACAATGGAAAACCTAATAGAGGCCACAATCCTGACAGGGCCTTTTGAGGGTGAGGCTGTTCTTATTCCTCGCATTCCCATGATTCCAACGGATCTGCCTTTTCAATTTAAAAGATTGCAATTCCCAATTCGATTAGCATTTGCAATCACCATTAACAAAGCTCAAGGTCAATCATTAGAAAAATGTGGTATAGATCTTAATACTGATTGTTTTTCCCATGGACAATTGTACGTTGCATGTTCGAGGGTCGGTAAACCTGACAATCTATTTATATGCAGCGACAATTGGACAGCGAAGAATCTATCTATATAAAAACGAGTTGTGTGTATGCATGTTTGTTTGTTTGTAAAAAGAGCGTTTGCATATGACGTCATTATTAGTACATACGGCTTTGTATATGCACAGACAATGGGAAAGTCAAGAATGTTGTATATTCGCAATTTTTACGTAGTTTAACTCCTGCAGACAAAATGAATGCTTGCCTGAAAAATTCTAATTTATGGGCACACGTAAAAATATTAAAATTAACTACAAATATGCGTGTCCGATTGCAAAACGATGACTCTGGTCAAACATTTTCAGATCAATTGCTGGCAATTGGAAACGGAAAGCTCCCAGTAGTGGGAAAGCCAAGAATGTTGTATATTCGCAATTTTTACGTAGTTTGAAACACATATATAAATCTATCTATATTCACAGGTGGGACACAGGGACACAACTACAATGGCGCGTAACGACTTACGCGCGCGGGGGGGCTTGGGGGGGCGCGAAGCGCCCCACCAACTAGGTGTTGGGGTGGCGCGAAGCGCCACCCCAACAGCTAGTATGAGAATAAAACTGGCCAAAATGATTCGCTACAACATTTCGATCACTCACAGAATTTCCATTAATATCAATGCAAGGCGACTGGCTACTTTTCTGAATTTCAATAAACTCATGAATGACTTGCCATGTTGCTTTAGTATCTCCCTTATGATCTGAAAACTTGTATTCATAATATTTCTTTTTTGTCTGTCTTCTCATGCTATTCATATTATTTCTAACTCTCTTAAACTTCGTAAAATCTGCATCACCCTGAATATCTAGGGATTGCTCATATAGCAGATTCCTTTTGTTTATCATGTCTATTATTTCTTTCGTAATCCACGGAATCCGAGGGTCATCCTTCTTTTTTTTACCAGTTTGAAAAGACACGTTTTATTATAAATCGGTTTAAAGGTAGACATAAATTGATCATAGGCTAGTGAAGAATATCTGGGGATATCCAGAGCCGAGTCCCACTCGATTCAACTCAATTCCTTGTAGTTCTGCTTTTTCAGCTCATGCGTCAGTATTTTCTTTGCTGGGATGCGTCCTTTTTTCAGACAAGTTACGTGAGCAATCCTTGAGAGATGATCACAGCCTGGATGGATTATCATGTCAGAATAGCTTTGGCTCAAATAACTACGTCCCATAAAAACATTAACAATTAGCGTCGCAGATTGACTAGAATTTCGAGTAGGCGCACAGTTTAAAGAGTATAGGCCATTCGAAACCATATAATTAAAGAAATCCAAATTATCACCTGAAAGATCTAAAAGATTAAAGTTAAATCCCCCATACAAAAAAAAAATCCACGTGCAGAAATAAACCTCAACAATCATCAAAACCTGCAATAAACTCCTCCAAGTGAGCACAATATATATGATAGTACCCGATAGTATGGAACTCAGAGTGAATGGAAAGCCTTAATTACATGTTTCAGGCTCAGAGTCACAGCATTCATTAATAAAATGATGGAATATTCTGTCTCCAAGAGAAATATTCACTTTCATTCAAATTATGAGTGGCCATGTTTAAAATTTGGCTTATGGTCGACTAGTTTGCTTTGCTCGTTTGATGTTCTGTTTGCGCACAAGTTCATTCCCACTAACTCAAGTGAATACTTTGAAAAATTCGAAAGCTGTATTGGGAAAGGTAATTCTGTTGAATTTGGTTTCCGCAATTATTTATGGAAACCATCGTTATATCCAGCCTAAGTTAATTTTCCGGCAAGTGATTAAATTCCCTACTACATTCGCTAGAGAAAATTATTTTCTATGAGGTGAAACAAGGTTCTCTTTTCAGGCGAGGAACAAGAGCCAGCTGACGACTACGAAGTCGATAATGAGTTCTTCGTTCCGCATGGTTATCTGAGTGATGAAGAGGCTGAAGATGAGATGGAGGATCTGGTAGGTTCCTTTTGTTTTAGAAAGAAAAGCGTGTTGGAAAGGAAGTGAGACGGAGAAAGCAACTTTGGTCACGCGCCATTGAGTCTACGATAATTTTATTTTAATGTTGATGTGAGGGTCATGGTAGAGTTGTGAATTCAATTCTAGAATTGTTTTATTTTCGCAGTGATCTTGTCGTCGTGATGGTCCCTTGTTTAAGATATTGCAACTTCTCAGATTATTAGATGTGGAACCAAAGCCGTATTCAGAATTTTTCGGGGGGGGGGGCAAAAAAAGTTCAAAAACAGATCAAAGGTTTGTTTATATGCACTTTTCTTACGTTTTTGTGAGTTGGACAAAAATTACGGGAGTGGTTCAAACCCTGAACCTGCCTGCTTAGAATTTTAATTTAATGATAATATAAAAGAATGTTAAGTTGAAGAAATAATTCCATTTTTTAGTGTCATGGCATGTGGTTTTAAAAGAGAAAAATAATACTAAGAAAAAATCCTGCTCACGTACCTGAACATAGGTATGGAAATTGTTGCTAGTATCCAAACGATTTCAAAGCGTGATCAAGAAACATTAGAAAAAAATCAATTCTCACAAAAAACTATTACCCTAATGTCACTGATGGATTGAAGAAAGGGAGTTTTGTTAACTAAGTAAAGAAAAAACCCTACCTTACAAAATGTCCAGTCCGGATTAACAATATGATGAACACTTAATGTCAAAGTTGCTAAAGGACTTTCTTAATTGATATTAATAATAATAAAAAAAATGAATAAAAAACGAGGAAGCAGATGTTGTCAGGAAATAGCGATCATTCTCTTATATTTTATTTACGCATTTCGTAATGAGACGGCTGATTCAGCAGTGCTGTTGTATGCAAAACATCTATGAGTTAACCTAACCATGAACTTTTTCCCAACAAGAGAAACTGTCGCGCTACATAAATGAAACTATTACAGAGGGGTCTAATGCATGAATTAGTGGCAAGGAAAGTGTTTTCAAATTTTCACACCCTCCCCTCCCCCTTCATAAATCTCAGTAGTGGTTTATAAGTTAGCCAAAAAATTGTTTCCGTGCTGCAGAAATATTTTTCGTTCAGGGAAGAATCTACAGCACAGTTTAGAGCAATAGAAGTTATTTCTAAGTTTTTCCCTCCAAAACGGTGATTCCTCATAGACTTGGAATTCTTTTATTTTATATGTGACACACATATGTGCACTGAAAAAGGCGGAAAAACAAATTCGAAAATGCCTTCTCTTGCTCTCTTTTGGACCATACACCCATTCCTGGGGTTATTTGTAGCTTAAGGCATATTTGAAAATCCATGTCAAGTTGCTGTAATGCGTTTTATGCTCTTGTGTTATATGCTTTACACATGCGTTTGCTGTTACCGCTACAAGTAGGAAAGAAGCGGGAAGACAAATTTTAAAATACCTTCTCATACTCTTACTTGGACCATGTACCCATTCCTGGGGGCTAGTTGTGGGTTAAGGAATGGTTCAAAATTCGTGTCAACTTGCTGTTATGTATTTATTCCATTTTTTAAACGTTTTGCCCCTCCTCTGGTGAAAATTTCTGAGTTCTGCTCAAGTTCTTATAAAATTTGACGAAAATCTCTGAAGGAATGTTGAAGTAAAATTTTTTTGGCTACTTACTAGTAACATCTTTTTGATTCCCGTCAGCGTAAAGTTACTGAAAGTTCTTTCAGGAGCAAGTTTCCATGGGAGTATTTTAGTAGAAATGCTGTCTTTGGGGGGAAGGGGGTTTTCAGTCTTCCTTAACTACGAGAAGGTAGGGAGAAATTTCTTGGAAGTTAAATAATTTTGAAGCTATATGCTATTCCTTTGTCTTATAAATACCTTCAATACCTGTACAGTAGTAGGCATAGAGAAAAAAAAGGCCGAAGAGGTCTTGATGGGTTGAAAAATTAGTCAAGAAATGTATTTTGAAAAGCTACATTTACCTTATAAATGAGTCGTTGATATATTTAGTTTTCTATCTTTTCAGGCCATATATGGTAATGAATAACTTTAATCTCTCATCTTCCTTAAAGTTTCCAATGAATTGGTGAAATTATTTATCAAACTATTATTTATCAAACGCATTTAGAAACTCCTCAATTAGAAATAATATAAGAATCATTTTAAGTACCTAATGAGAAGACGGGAGGCTTTTAATCAGATCATTAGGGTCAATAGAAAATGAAAAGGAAGGGTGGACCACCGTACTGTGTAATAAAAATATTACAAGTAGCGCACTAAATAGTCTTTTGCATGAAATTATGGAATTCAATATATGTTTAACTAATTAAAAATTTGCATAAAGCATGGTTACAAATTATCTTATTGGGAAAAAGTTTCACTTTGAATAAGTTTACATTAATGTTATTTGCTATTACCCCCAATTAATTTTAATGCTACTACTACTTGTACTACTACTATTAGAGCTAAGGATATCGAGGCAAAAAATTTTGGATATACAGAAACTGTATGAAACTAATTCGAAACACACTATACCCACACAGGTTTTCAAGCAGACGCATCAGAAATGCTTCAGGAACGGTTCATGGTACTTTTTAAGCTTAAAATTTCAGCGTGTGTTGAAGGGGATGTTGAAGAAACCAAAGGTGAAAAAAAAAACAGAAACGGAAAGATGACTGGCAAACGGAAAAACCAAACAAATTACAATATAACCTCTTCGTCTACCTCCCCTCCAAGACACAAATTAACACAGTGACATAACTACAAGTAGAAAAGGTTTTTTAAAAGTGGTGTTTTTATTTATATATTACTTAGGTTAAATGGTAAGAAAAGCTTTACCTATAAGCATTTTAAAAGTTTTCACCGAACCGCGTAAGTTTTTCCCAGGATTGTTTATCCAGTATCGTTCAAGCAGAAGTAAAGTTAGAACATTTAAGTTATCCAAAATTTAAGCTCTGCATGAATATTTCTTTATAGTATAGTTTTCTCATAGCTTAGAAGGATAATTTCTCCTTTTTTGGATACATTATTCAGTTTTTCTCTTTTCTAAAACTTGGCCTGAGATTACAATCAAAAAGAAAAAGAAGAACTTTTCTATCTCCTGAGGATTGATAGTTACAGTTTTCTCGAAGTTTGGGGGAACTATTGTGGGTTTCCTTGAAGCGATCAATATGTCCACGAGGCTAATTTTAAGTGCCTTAGTTTCCAAGCTGAAAACAATAAAACGGTCAAATTTAGGATGTAGTCGTGTAAATGCTAATCAACCTTTAAAGCTATTTAAAATGAAACTGAGTAATTGATAGTAAAGAAACCGTTTTTTAATATATTGTATTGTACCGTTTGATTATTGTTGTGCTCCACACCGGACCAAACCAAATGAACCTCTACGTGGCTGTGCTACTATTGTTGGTGGTGCTACTACTTCGTATGCAGCTACTACTGGTTGTGGTATATACCACCACACACCCAATAAACTACTCTGTGGTTCTTCACACTGTTGGCCATCCTGTTTATTCTTTGGCTTATTTCAGTTTTGTCTAAAAAATGCTGGCTGTGTCAATCAAACTTAACTAGTTAGAAACCCTAGCATCCTTACTTCAACGAAGTTCAATCAGAACTGATAAATAAAATGTGAGATGATAAAATTCATTCAAACGAAATAAAATAAAATAAAATAATGAAATACAAACTTTCAAAGCTAGTCTTGTTTTTTTTTTGGCAGCTAGGCTTAAAGGTCTTTTTGTAACGGGTTCCTTACTATTGTCTATTGGTTTAGTAAAATATTTTGTTAGATAATTATAATTAAATTTGAGAATAAAGAATTTAATGAATATTCCCCTAAGTCCTTATTTAAGGAAACATTATAATATATTTTGGGTCTAATTTCGATTGATTCCCAAACGACCTGTTGGTCCCCAAATCATTACTAATGAATGAAGATTTCTCAAAAAGTATTGTGTGGCTGGGGTTAAAAAAATATGGCTAGCTAAGGCAGGATCAAAGGAGCTATTAGAAGTGTTAGAAATTAATGCTTTGCTATGTCTTCTTTATGCTGGTGCAGTCGTTTTTCTAGATTCTGGTGAGTCCCCAAATCATTACTAATGAGTGAAGATTTCTCAAAAAATATTGTGTGGCTGGGGTTAAAAAAATATGGCTAGCTAAGGCAGGATCAAAGGAGCTATTAGAAGTGTTAGAAATTAATGCTTTGCTATGTCTTCTTTATGCTGGTGCAGTCGTTTTTCTAGATTCTGGTGAGTCCCCAAATCATTACTAATGAGTGAAGATTTCTCGAAAAGTATTGTGTGGCTGGGGTTAAAAAAAAATATGGCTAGCTAAGGCAGGATCAAAGGAGCTATTAGAAGTGTTAGAAATTAATGCTTTGCTATGTCTTCTTTATGCTGGTGCAGTCGTTTTTCTAGATTCTGGTGAGTCCCCAAATCATTACTAATGAGTGAAGATTTCTCAAAAAGTATTGTGTGGCTGGGGTTAAAAAAAAATATGGCTAGCTAAGGCAGGATCAAAGGAGCTATTAGAAGTGTTAGAAATTAATGCTTTGCTATGTCTTCTTTTTGCTGGTGCAGTCGTTTTTCTAGATTCTGGTGAGTCCCCAAATCATTACTAATGAGTGAAGATTTCTCAAAAAGTATTGTGTGGCTGGGGTTAAAAAAAAATATGGCTAGCTAAGGCAGGATCAAAGGAGCTATTAGAAGTGTTAGAAATTAATGCTTTGCTATGTCTTCTTTATGCTGGTGCAGTCGTTTTTCTAGGTTCTGGTGAGTTATGCCAACATAGTAATTGCCACAGTAACATGTTATTGGCCCCGCCTTCGCAAATAAATGGGTTTTTTTTTTACCAGAGTTTGAGAAATTTCTTATTTAAAATTATTGATGAAAGCTACATACAGATTATTTTGTACGGGCGCATTTTTAATTTTATTGCGATTTTTGGGATATACGGAAGATAGGTTATATTTGAGGGCTTTTCAGGAGCCTCACATTGTGGAATGTCTTTGATTTTACAGGAATGTCTTTTTAGTTTACGGTTAATTGTATTATTGCAAAAGGATTGTGGTATCCGTTACCAAAAAGAATATCTCTGATAAAATTTATTTCTGCTTTAATGTGTGAATCGGAGCAAAGGTTCAGGACACGATCAATGAGAGAAGTTACAACTGCTCTTTTAACTTGTGGGGGGTGATTTGAATTAAAATCAAGATATCTATTTTTTGTGTTAGTTTTCTATAGACAGTAAAATCCAATTTATCAGTATTACGAAAATTATTCGTAATACTGATAAACTGGATTTTACTATTTAGGACCAAGACAATTTTACTGTCCGCTCTCGGCTCCATAGCGAAAACCCTTATAAAAAAAATTTCCAATAAAGAATGGATTCATTTTCGATGAATTAGAGCATAAAGCCTTGTCTACTCGATTTGTCATAACCTATATCCCCTTTGGGGTTAATCTTTTCCTTCGAAATAGGGAGGAAGGAGTAAAATCAGTTTCACTTATGGTGTAAGTCAATTCTTACTTCTTAATATGTAGAATAGTTGTAGTTAACATATCTTGACTGCAATTCTGAATTCTGCTACACTTGACCCCCCCCCCTCTTCTAATGGGCCTAAATTATGTATTTCTCGTGAATTTTCGATACGTCACTCTTGTTTCAACCCGTAAATTGAATCAACGCTGACAAAATCAAGAAACGGAAAAAATGAAGATATATAATTTGGGCTATATATTTGCACATTAGAAGGGAATTTGGGGGTAAATTGTAGTGGAATCGCAGTAAAAATGTTTTAACTGCACATATTTCTTTCTTAACAGCCACAATTCTAGGTCTTTACCTCATTTATTTGCAAATCTCATAAACTTTTTTTTTATCTTGACTTACAGAATCATCTTAGGCTTTTGATTCTGACTTATAGAATTTTAGTAGATCCATTTTAAGTAAGTCAAGTGATTTTGAGTAAATCAAATGTTGAATTGTGAAATACACAACTCTGACTTCGAAATTTTCGAAGCCTCAGCTCCCACACTGAATTTTCTTTTCTATAGGAAAGCTCGCTACTGACCCGGGCTCCACATCTTAGATTGTTGTTAGCGGTTCCTCGATTGAGAAAAAATTCTTTGACGCTAATTCTGAGATATCGAGTACGCAGTTTTGTTTATTAGGCACTCTTTAGCTTCCCCTTTAAGATTAAGCTTCTTGTTTGAAACATGAGAAAGAGGATATAAAATCAAGATCATTTATCTACACGTCTCTAGTACAAAGAACATATCTCTTATAGGAGATGAAAGAAGTGGTAGTTTCTATTTCTTTCATTGACTTGTTAGTACCCTAATTTAATCAAATTTGGACAGACAAGTAGTCTGAATTTCTCTCTCCTGCTGCATCCACATTTGGATAAGCTAAGAGAAAGTACTCTACTGGGAGATAGAAAAACTGAGTTATAAATTCTTATTCCTATAGGAAGCCGTTTTGTTTGCTGAACAAAAAGGAGGTAAAAGCGTCCCTTTGCATTATGATATTTTTAAGACATGGATAAAAGAAAGGAAGCTATAGGCCCCTCTACCCCCAAAAAAGCACACAAAGTGTCTCTTTTGTGCTAAATTAAATTTCACAAATTCACAATATAGGAAATTATCAATCTCGGAATTTCGCGAAAGGAATCTTTTCTTTAATTTTAAAGAATTGTTTAGAAAAAATAACGTTTTGTCTCATAATGTTCCAAGAGAGATAGAAGATAACTATATAAGGGAAAAATTCATTGACTGGACGTCATATGATTAAAACTAATATGAATGCCGATTTCCATTAATCTTAAGCAAAAAAAGACGATACTGCCATCTAGCGATTCCATGCAGTTCTGTTTGCCTAATTGTAAACTCATTTTTCAGATCTGCCTTAGTACATTGCAGTCTATGATATCAAATATTAAAGTTTAGATTGATTTTCTTTCAAATAGAAAACAGTTTTTACTATTCACAAACGTCGCACTGTTGGGTAATTATTTAAGATGTTTTGAACTAAGTTATTTTTCTAAGATATTTACCTATTTTAAGTCAATAGCCATGAACTGGAACATTAGATGGAAGAAAGGTTTTTCTTGACAGAAATTTATAATAGTCGGTAAACTTCTTGATCTGGATGATTCGGATTTAATTACTTGTTAAGGAATACAGGGAGCTGGAGAGGTTTTGAAATAATGTTTTAACTTCTTCCTTTGACTCTTCCATTTTAAAATACCCTTAACTGATTCTGCTAAAAAATCATGTTTAAGTTTACTGTTTATATTTATGGACCCTGAAATTTACCCGCTATTTTGAAACAAATTTAATATACCTAGGCCATATTTAGTTTCTCAACAAGAAAATAAATGTTCTTTTCGTTGAAATAAATCATTTTTTGTCAAATTTCTCTTTTCAAAAATTATTAGTGACAAAATGGAGTCAGACTTCAACAGTTCGGCAAATTCGTTTTTACATGCTAAAATAAAAAGAACTAGTTTTTTTAACTGAAAGTAAGGAGCGACATTAAATCTTAAAACGAACAGAAATTACTCCGTGTATGAAAGGGGCTGTTCCCTTCTCAACGCCCCGCACTTTACGCTAAGGTTTTACTCTTTCTCTCAATTCTACTTTATTAAACGGTAAAAAAACTTTAGCGTAAAGAGCGGGGCGGTGAAAGGGAACAGCCGTGGGAGGGGCCTAGGTGCCTTCCATTTTTTGGTCACTTAAAAAGGGTACTATAGCTTTTCATTTCCGTTAGAATGAGCCCTCTTGCGACATTCTAGGACCATTTGGTCAATACGATGACCCCTGGAAAAAAATGGCAAAAAATGCGAAATTCCACATTTTTGTAGATAGGAGCTTGGAATTTTTGATACAGGGTTCTCTGATACGCTGAATGGTGTGATTTTCGTTAAAATTCTATGACTTTTAGGGGGTATTTCCCCCTATTTTCCAAAATAAGGAAAATTTTCTCGGGCTCGTAAATTTTGGTGACAAAGACTAAATTTGATGAGACTTACATATTTAAAATCAGCATAAAAATCCAATTCTTTTGATGTATCTTTTAGCATCAAAATTCCGTTTTTTAGAGTTTCGTTTACTATTGAGCCGGGTCGCTCCTTACTACAGTTCGTTACCACGAACTGTTTGATTTTAAGACTGCGTCAATAATATTTACTTAAAGCATACACTATTTTGGTAACCATTACTGATGACAGTGGAAACTCAAGTTGGTCTCAAATAAAATCTACATGATCAAATTTAATCTAGCGAAATACTGAAGTCGTCAATGTTTTTATTGGTATTTATTTATTTAAGGATTCTCCATGTCAATGGAACTACAGCCATATTGCGTCTAAGGCTTTGGTTTTATTTATTTTTACGTCTTTTTTTTTACTCGGCTTAAACACTCAATTCACAATGAGATTTTACTAATACCGAGGGTAAACTAGCGCTAATTTGAGCCAGTCAGATTTTTCATAGAACTTTCTGATGGGCCCAAAAATTCTCGTTGGCTCAAATTAGTGGTGGCTGTATTCTGGCATTAGTGAAATTTCAGTGAATATGCCTTAAGCTTTCTGTGTTTCTAGTAATTCTAATTTCTTCAAAAAGTATAGTTACCTACTCGGTTATAGTTACCTACAAGTAAAGTGCTGAATATTACCTGGAGATAATTTTATGAAATATGGAGCTAATCAGTTTATTTAAGTGAAGCTTTAGAATAAATGTCGGAAACATTTTTCTGCAATAAGGAAAGTGATATCGCTCAGCAGCAGACTTATTCGGGTTTAGTTTAAGTAAAGAGAGACGAGAGATTAATTCACACGGCACTCCTCCGGACCCCTTTTTATGGTTATTTGAAGGATCATGGGGAGTTAGAGAATATTCGCCTTAAAAATGCGCCCTTACACACATCTGGTACTCCCTCTCCGCTTACACAATGACCCACCATCCCTCTTTTCTAATAACTGATGCTGAATTATACATCACTAAACGTAGTTTCTTGAAAAATCATGTAAATCAACTTGAGAACGCAAGCATTAAGATACTACTGCTATTACTACTACTAAGAACTCACCGCAGCACCAAGCCACCTGAGGACAACGTGGCTACCCGTGCTCCTCCATCCAAATCTATTCAAAGCCTCCCTCTTTACACCCTCACAGGAATTTTACATTTCCTTTAAATCTTACTTTATGACATCCTCCCACCCCAGATGAGAACGACCTGCTTTCCGTTTTGCCCTAGACGGTTGGCCGAAAAGGACAATCTTCGGCGATCTGTCATCCTTCATCCATAGAACTTGCCCTAGCCATCTCAACCTTTCTTTTGTTGCCCTAGAAAATGGGATTGAACCACATTTTTCGTTTAGCCTACTGTTTTAAATACAGTCAGCCAGCCGGGTACCCCGAACAATCCGTAGGCACTTTCTCTGATACATCTGGTAAATCTTCATCCGCTTTTCGGAGCACCCATGCTTCAGAGCCATATTTGATTACTGTCATCACTGTACCTTCCAATATTCTAATGTTGCTTTTTAAACTTATCTTCCTATTCTTCCAAACTTGTTTTAACTGTGAAAAAACACCCTGAACCTTGGCTATTCTACTTTTAACATCTTCACTGCTCCCACCTTCTTTACTAATAATACTACCAAGGTAAGTGAGGCTGCCCACATGATCAGCCTTTTTGTTTCCCATCGTCAGCTTTTCGTCTTTACCTATTCCTAACCTTAGTGACTTAGTATCCTTGACATTAGTTTTCAAAACTATTCTAGCATCTTGAACTCGCAAAACCTAAAAAAGTTCATTCATTTTGCTCAAACTTTCATCTAGAATGCTTAAATCATCAGCATAATCTTAGTCCAGGAGAGTTTTTCCTCCCTATTTGATTATGTTTTCTCCCATTGCCTTTCCTGTGTTCCTTAAGATAAAGTCCTTCAAAATGGTCCATATAAAGGGGGCAACCCTGCTTAACTCCTGATCAAACAGTTCGTGGTAACGAACTGTAGTAAGGAGCGTCCCGGCTCAATAGTAACCAAAACTCTAAAAAATGGAGTTTTGATACCAATAGCTACATCAAAAGAATTGCATTTTAATGCTTACCCATCAGATAGTCTTACCCATCAAAAGTTACGAGCCTGAGAAAATTTGCCTTATTTTAGAAAATAGGGGGAACACCCCCTAAAAGTCATACGATCTTAACGAAAATCACACCATCAGATTCAGTGTATCAGAGAATCCTATTGTAGAAGTTTCAAGCTCCTATCTACGAAAATGTGGAATTTTGTATTTTTTGCCAGAAGGCAGACAAGTGTTTAAAAACGAACTTTTTACATCTGCTTTATTGACGTTTACTAAACACTGTCCCATACGAAAAATGTAAGCGATGGTTGTGTCACCTTTATATATAGTCTACCATAACCCTTCTTCTAGCCACACTGTTGACAACTGGCTTATTTTCCTTTTCTTTTCTTCCTGTCTTTTTTTATCCCTAAGGAATTTTGCAACTACTTGCTACCATTGCTTTAAATCCGAGTACCTGTGATTATAGAGGAAACTTTTGTTTATATAGGCTTCTCTCCTTTTTCCATAATGAAGAAAAATCGGTGTAGTTGGCTATAACTTAGGCTATAAATGTGTTAATTTTCCATGGAAAGCAAATATTATTCATTGTTTGGAAGTATCACTAGGTTATAGCGTGTTTTCCTGACATAAAAACCAAACACGGAGCCTAAATGCTTGTCTTGGGAATTGGGACACTCTTTATCAGCTGTAACTGAAGGGAGGATAATGGGCCAATGCTGCAACTCCGGTCAATAGGATATATGGGTTAGGGGAAATGTCGTAAATACCTTAAGGAGAGCTTAAATGATTGAAAGACTGCACAAACTTTTTGACCGAGGAAGTTGCGTTGTTTTTCAACAATATTAACCTTTTTTGTGATTAAGACTATTTTGATGCTATTATTGAGGTGTATACTTTTGGAATATGAACCTAGTAATTTTTTTTGTTATTTTTAAATATTGTCAAGGTCAAAAAGAAAGGATGTATATCAACATTTACAAGTTATATAAGAGAGCAAATATGATGGTCTTCAAGTTCTTTGTGAGGACTTTTTTATTCCATTTTTTCAAGGATTTAAATTTGTTGATGGTGATTGCTAATCGAACATTCCTTGTTTCCCGGTCGCTTTCTCTTTGAGTGTCCCGGTCGTCATTTGTGTCCCGATGTCTCGGTCTGTAATTTCGTCAGTCGACAAACATGACGTCACTCGACACACAGACACACATACAACTTATTTATATATATATATATATATATATATATATATATATATATATATATATATATATATATATATATATATGTATATATATATATATATATATATATATGTATATATATATATATATATATATATATATATATATATATATATATATATATATATATATATATATATATATGTATATAATATGTATATATATATATATATATATATATATATATATATATATATATATATATATATATATATATATATATATATATATATATATATATATATATATATATATATATATATATTGCGTGTTTGTTGTGTCAAGCCTGGGCATGCGGCACGCTTGTACATATTTAATTCTCTAATTACACATTAATAATCATCGTGTTATTTTTTAATTGTTATATCCCGATGCGTCAAATCTGCAATTTCAACTGAATCAAAAAATTATGGCGTGACTTCAATTTCTCCCTCCTGTTGATGCATCAAAGAATCGTCCATTTTATATGATTTGTTTTCTCCTGGAACTCGTTGTGATTTTCGTTGCTTCTCTTATAACTGTAGATTTCGTTTACGATTCAGTGTGATCATCCCTGTCGCTTTTCTTCTATCCGCGGATTTCGTTGTCCATTATTTCTATTTGGGAGTCGTTAAAATGCTTATTGTCACATGTCTTTTAGTCGCAGATCTTCTTACGCTTTATTTTCGTGCATCATTACTTCAAATATTTTTTTTCCTGCCTTTTGGTTTAGCTGTTTGGATTCATTCAAAATCATCTAGATTTTCGCATGATTCATTCAAAATCCTCTAGATTTTCGCATGACGAAAAGACAAAAAAGTTCTTTCCCATCTTTTCTCCAGTCATTTTATGTTTGCTTTAATTGCGTTGTTAAATAACTCAATAACAACGAGGACATCCTCTGTCCTCTGAAATATCTAAATTACACATTGTCATAATTATCGTTTTATTATTTAGTTTCAAGTTATAGGGTGGCAAATCAGTAATTTCAGTTGAATTAAGAAATTCTGGCGCAAATTCAATTCCTCCTTCCTTTTTATTCTTTACCGACGCTAAAATAACACTTTGCTTATTCCATTGTAATTCCTGAAATTACGCAATAGCATAATTATCGGGTTATTCTTTACTTTTAAATTACATTTTCGTTAGTAATTCAATGTAATTTTTGTTGTTTCTTATTCCTTGCCTTTTTATTTATCTGTTAAGTGTCATTTGTCATTTTACCTATAATACCTAGATAAACTCCTGTAGACGAAATGAATGCTTGCCTGAAAAATTCTAATTTATGGGCACACGTAAAAACATTAAAATTAACTACAAATATGCGTGTCCGATTGCAAAACGATGACTCTGGTCAAACATTTTCAGATCAATTGCTGGCAATTGGAAACGGAAAGCTCCCAGTAGACTCAATTTCAGGACGTATACAACTACCTGCTGATTTCTGTAATTTAGTGACGTCCAAAAATGAATTGATAGAAAAAGTATTTCCGAATATTCTAAACAATTACAAAAATAATAAATGGCTAAGTGAAAGAGCGATTCTTGCACCCAAAAATATAGATGTCCACGAAATCAACAATATTGTTTTGACCAAGATTCGAGACCAGGCAGTCCTTTACAAGTCAGTCGACACAGTTTTGGAACCAAATGAAGCGGTTAATTATCCATCTGAATTTTTAAATTCCGTGGATCTTTCAGGGTATCCACCACACGTGCTACAACTAAAAATAGGCGAAGACCCACCAAAAAGCTTTGCAATGGCACGCGACTTGCCGTAAAAAAAAAAAACAATGGAAAACCTAATAGAGGCCACAATCTTGACAGGGCCCTTTGAGGGTGAGGCTGTTCTTATTCCTCGCATTCCCATGATTCCAACGGATCTGCCTTTTCAATTTAAAAGATTGCAATTCCCAATTCGATTAGCATTTGCAATCACCATTAACAAAGCTCAAGGTCAATCATTAGAAAAATGTGGTATAGATCTTAATACTGATTGTTTTTCCCATGGACAATTGTACGTTGCATGTTCGAGGGTCGGTAAACCTGACAATCTATTTATATGCAGCGACAATTGGACAGCGAAGAATGTTGTATTTTTGCAAGTTTTACGCAGTTAATTTGTATTGTATCTATCTATCTATCTATATAAAAACGAGTTGTGTGTATGCATGTTTGTTTGTTTGTTTGTAAAAAGAGCGTTTGCATATGACGTCATTATTAGTACATAAGGCTTTGTATATGCACAGACAATGGGAAAGCCAAGAATGTTGTATATTCGCAAGTTTTACGTAGTTTGAAACACATATATAAATCTATCTATATTCACAGGTGGGACACAGGGACACAACTACAATGGCGCGTAACTAATATGGCGCGTAACAACTTACGCGCGTGGGGGGGGGGGGCGCGAAGCGCCCCACCAACTAGCGCTTACCCCCCGCGCGCTTAAGTCGTTACGCACCATATTAGTTACGCGTCATTCTAGTTGTGTCCCTGTGTCCCATTTGTGAATAGAGGTGGGACACGCACTATATATATATATATATATATATATATATATATATATATATATATATATATATATATATATATATATTATACAGCTCGTTTTCATTATACAGCTAGTACATAATGAAAACGAGAACGAAAACAGAACGTGTTTAAACGTGGTGTCACTCAAATAATTTTTTTTCTGGCATGAAGTCAATTCCTTTCTTTTTTATACTTGCAATGACAATTGAGCTTGGTAATATTGATTTCCAAATTAATAGCTTAGCTAAATTTTATTTTGAAACTTGTGCAGACGAAAATGTTATTTGAAAAAAATTATGTGAATGATGTGTAATCATCCAAAAGGATTTAGTTTGGTTAATTATTTTGAAAAATGTAAAGGGGGAGAAAGGAGGTGAAAACGCTCTGCGAGTTCCTAATATCTTATTCATTTTTCTATACTGCATTCTTGTCACGTATCTTTTTCTTGTTCTTTATATTTTTGCATTACTATCTAAGCTTGTATTTTCTTAATCCCATTCTTTTTTGCTTACATATGAACTTTAGTCATGCAATCTTTAGGGATATATGGAAAACGCCTTGTTTTATTTTGTTCAAGTAATTGCCAGTGGGATATAAAGGAGCCCTTGCTTGTTCGATTGCAATTCTATTCGTTACAGTTTGTTCTTCCCATCACGGAGAACAATTTCCATGCACGTAGAAGAATATGAAAAATTTGCATTTTGATAAAGCTATATCTATTTGGGTTCTCTAGAGAAGAAAGTCTCTCCGTGGAAATAAGACTTAAGGTTTTGAATTCAAAATTGGATTATTATTATTTTTTGTTTAGCGAATGCAAGCTGTACATAAAACATTTGTTTTTGACGGCTAAGTAAATCGATAGGTTTCTTAAAAAGAATTTAATTTAGAGATAGTGTCGAATCATATACTATTTTGAAAGTGTTTGGAAACTTATTCTATTTTATAGCTGTCTCTGCTATCCAAATCCAACCAACGATACTACATATACTAAAAGCCAAACATATAGGAGATCATAATATTTGGGGAATGAGGAGGGCCTGAACCTCCAAAATTGTGCCTTTCTCGGCACGATTGATCATTGTTCTTGGAAGACTCGGGAACATCCTTGTAAGGGGCTATTTTATCCCTTCTCTTTCTTTCTATCCCTTTCTTTCCTTCTCACTGTTTCTCTCTCTTTCTAATGCCGTATCCTTTACCATGTTTTTTTTTTTATAACTGAGCAAGTGAAAAATTTCTTTTAAAAGGATCGTTAAATTAATATTTGAAATCATTTTTATTAGCAATAATAGTGAACCAGATTCCTTGTTGAAAGTTTTTTTTTTTGAGGTGTGGACGATAAGAAATAATATCATATTTTTAGAAACTGTTTTTCGTTGGTTAGGTAACTTCATAAAAAAATAAAAATAAATAAAAATTAAAATAAAATTAAAAAAATGATTCGAAAGATTTGACACAACCATAGATGCCGATGGACTCTTAAATTCAAAATAACTAACTTTAAGTAGACCTTTATGATTTATTTTTTATCTGTTCAGGCTTAATTTTGTATACTACTTATACGTAGTATCGTATGGATGTTTCGTGTTATGTTATTAGGAAAAAAGGTCAATCTATTCTTTTTTTTAAGTTTGTTAAGACATGCACGAGAATTATACTGCTGCGGTTAAGGTAGGAAATGAGGTTAGCAACTGGTTTTGTATTAAATCAGGAGTTAAGCAGGGTTGTGTTCTATCTCCTTTTATATGGATCATTTTGAGGGACTTCGTCATAGGGAGCACAGGAAAGGCATTTGGAGACCACGGAATCAAATGGGGAGGAAAAATGCCCCTGGACTTAGATTATGCTGATGATTTAAGCATATTAGATGAAAGTGTGACCAAAATGAATGAATTGCGAATTCAGGGTGCTAGAATAAGTTTGAAAATTAATGTTTAGAAGACTCAGTCACTAAGGCTAGGAATAAGTGAAGATGAAAAGGTAACGATGGGTAACCAAAAGATTGATCAGGTGGGCAGCTTCACTTACCTTGGTAGCATTATTAGCAAAGACGGTGGGAGCAGTGAAGATGTTAAAAGTAGAATAGCTAAGGTTTTCTTTCATAGTTAAAAAAAAAGTTTGGAAGAATAGGAAGGTAAATCTGCAAACCAAGATTAGAATACTGGAAGCTACAGTGATGACAGTGGTCAAATATGGCTCTGAAGCATGGGCGCTCCGAAAAGCGGACGAAAATTTACTAGATCTCCAGAGAAATTGTCTACGGATTGTTCTGGGTACCCGGCTGACTGACTATATTTCAAACAGTAGGTTGTACAAAAAATGTGGTTCAATCCCGCTTTCTAGGGCTATAACGAAAGAAAGTTTAAGATGGCGAGGCCACGTTCTGCGGATGAAGGATGACAGATTGCTGAAGATTGTCCTTTTTCGCCAACCGTCTGGGGCTTCACGGAAAGCAGGTCGTCCTCGTCTGGGTTAGGGAGGATGTCAGAAATGAAGATTTAAGGGAAATGGTAACTTCCTAGGAGGGTGTAAAGAGGGAGGCCTTGAATAGATCAGGTTTGAGGAGGAGCGTGCGTAGCTGTATTGACATCAGGTGGTTCGGTGCTGTAGTGAGTTATTAGTAGTAGTAGTAGTGGTAGTAGTAGTATTTATACAGTAGAACTTCAATATATCGAATTCCTTGAAATATCGGAGTTTTTCAACTTCCTTTAATTTCCCTATCCCTACACTGTTAATTCATTTTCACATATTGAAGTAATTATGATAAAAACGCAATATAACTAAACTTAGTGGCTTTAATAGTGGCTTTAACACTAGTTAAATCACCTCTATGAATAGAAATTTTGAAAACCTCTCTATATCAAAGAAGTTTCTCCAAAAGAAGACAATTATCAGTGACCCTGTAATTCTCTCTGTGGAGAATCTCACTATTTTCATTGAAAATAGTGCAAAAGAGTATTTTTCAAAATCTTGGGCGGGGGAGCAAATATCCTCTGCCCCGTAAATCTCTATATTCAGCGATGAATGGAAGTCACGTTAACAGGTAGACAAACAATCATTTCTGAATTTTTTTTTTTCAAAGTAATGTTTAATTTTTGTACTTTGGTCACTGGAATAATATTATGCACCAAGTAAAATAAAAAGAACTTTCAGTAAATGCACAAAATCTAGATGTTAGTTTTAAATCGAAGGGCAAGATTTTGGTGCATAAAACTGTCGCACACTAATATGTTTTAAAAAAAAATTCAAACAAATGTTTTTATTTGTTTTATATAAGAGATTTTTTGTTTTTATTCGGTTCATGAAACCAATGAAATATCTTATTCGAAGTGATATTTATGTTCAGAAACAATTTTTATGTTTTATTACAAGCTATTGAAATGATTGTATGTTTTTATTAAGTGTTTGAAATGATTGTCTTAATAAGAAGTAAGTATTATTTTTTATTATTTGCTTCTTTCTTTACGTCATATGGGACGTATAGAATGTCGTAGAAATTAAGGATATTCGATTCCCATGCTTTTTCGATGCTGTTGCGAACCTCTGTATATCGAAGTTTGTCGAAAATCACCTTTGATGTATCGAATCTCAATATGTCAAAAACCTCAATGCAACAAATCTTTCTTTTGCTCTGTGAGATTTGATGCATCGAGGCTCCACTGTGTTTAGTCACATGTTTTACATTATTTTTTGTTTAAATATGACATACTACCAGGGGCATAATTTGCTATGAGCAGGGTGGAGGCAACTATCCCCCCAAACCCCAGTTTGCCCTCCAGACTCTGTTTTCCCTCCCTCAGCTGAAATTTAGTTTCTGCAAGAATCTTGTCAAAATTAAGATAAGCCTGCATAATTCAAGGAACCAGACAAATCACGACAGTTTTGTTTAGTACATCTTTGCCTTCATGGCACTATATGGCTTATTTTTAATTTTTCACTTGATTTGGGAAAATTGGCTCCAACTTGCCCCTCCCCCAGGATTTTGCTGAAATTACGCCACTGTATACTACTTTTAATTTGTTTTATATCCGAAATAGGAGAGTGCAATGAACATCAGGACATTAGAACATTCTTGATCAATAGATGGTCCTTTTATTCAATTTGTTGTTTGTATTCTAAGTTATTTTCCTTTTGTTCATTTCTTCTGTTTTTGCAGTCACCAGAAGCCAGGAAAGAAAAACTGAAATTAAAAGAGGAAGATTTTGCGAAAGAACTGAAGAAGAAAACCAAAGTCCTCAAACCATCGTTAGTTGGATGCATATGGGAAGATGAAATAATTTCGAATTCCTGTAAGTTTTTTTTGTCTAGAAAAACGTATATATCATTTTTTTTTCTTCTTCTTCTTTTGACTGCATAAAATCAACACAAATTTTGAAAACGAGATTGGAGTAGTCGTGGTTGAAATTATTGGCTAATGCGTAGGTACGAGTAGGGTAAAGTGCTCATATTTTTTATTAAAATGTTTCTTCTTTTATATCCTTTCCTTTCAGAAGTATAGAAAATCAATCTGCTAGATCTTTATTTAGTTTTCAGTAAAGCGTACCAGTAACTCTAGGCGTTTAGAGTGTTAAGTCTGGTGAAAACGCCGCACGTATGTGTGGTAACGTTTTCCTGCATAAAATATTCGTGATAATTTCAATCTTGACCTGGCAATATTCGAAAATAATGCTCAATAATCCGGAATTATATGAGTCCTTGGTATCGTTTAGAGCTACTTCAGCTGCCACTCTTAAATTACGACTCACATTCCATCGGAAGTCCCTCATCCTTCATGCACATCTTCTCTTCCTCTTGTATACATGTATAAAGATAGGTATGATATATACATTTGTTGCACTCGCAAACTAATCGAACGAACTCTTTGAATTTCTGTACAAATAATTTTAACACCATAAGAAACATGAGTTGATCTTTTTTTGTTGTAACCAAAGGAGAAGAAAAAAATCATGAATTCTCATCAAAGTGTCGCAACCCATTTCTGATGCTGGTTTTAATCTATTCATGAGGGTCATTTACAGTCATTACAGCCCAAGTGAAGCGAATGTAATCTAAAAACCAACGAACTTTTAGGTAATGAACATGGCTGCGCTAGTTTTTTTTTTCTGTCTGCTCGGATGAGAAGTATTTTGCTAGTATATTTTGATTTTAATCTTTGCTAGAGCTTTCCCGCTACCACGTATTCAACTTCCGGCCGAACGCAGAGGATCAGGCGATCGGTAACTGCGCTACGCCGACCATATTCAGCATGCGAAAATGGGTTGTTTTTTTTTTACCTAGAGCTCAAATTAGTCCTTTGCTTATTCATTTCAAATCTTGCAATATTTTTCTCTGATTATTAAGGTTGTAGCAGTGCAATAATAAAATGAGATTAGAACATTGATTACTGTTTCTAAAGAACTGGGTATAACTTAGACTTACTTTTGCCCTTATAAATATATTGTGTTTTGGCTATTTCATGGCTATATTTATTGGCTATTTTTTAACATTTAATTACAGCCGTTTTTACTTACGTTGATCTGTATCAATTTATTGTCTTTTTTTTAGCTAACAGTCATCTAAACAAGATATTTGGAGCTTATAGATCAGTGCTTTGCTTCCCGCAGCCTATTCATACATCTTTGGGAGGAGCTATGCCTCCCTTTTTGGATAAACCTTCCCCTGCTGATGCAGCAGATGAATCACTTCATGAAGGGAAAGATAAATCTGGAGACATTCCACCAGAAGGTAGGCTGTTTTCCTTTTTTGTCTGCTTATCCAGGAGAAGTGGGTTTTGAGTGGATTAAATTATAACAAAAACAAGTTTCTTCAACTGAAATTAGGGAGCAACATTAGAAATCAAAACGAACAAAAATTATTACGTGTATGAAGGGGATTGCCCCCTCCTCAACACCTCAATTTTAACGCTAAAGTTTTAGAAATTCTAGAAAAGCTTCCTATTGTTCCATTTAAACGACCCTTGTATTTCAGGATTAAAGAATTGGGATAAAATTCAAACTTTAGCGTAAAAAGCAAGGAGGGGGCAATCCCCTTCATACACATAATAATTTCTGTTCGTTTTAAGTTTTTATGTTGCTCCTTACTTTCAGTTGAAAAAACACAATTTTTCAATTTATTTTCTGATCGTTTTCAGTAATGTCAGGAAATTTGGCCCCTCCTCCACGGAAAAATCCCTCTCCTATGAAATATCCTCTAAACAATTCAATCCCGATGAAAATTTACCACGGACAATTACCTTTAACAATTCCACGCGTAAAATTGAGACGGAAAAGAGAAAGCAAGACATTTAAAAAGAATTCTGTATAGGAATTCTGGCAAATTCCCCCAGTGTATAATTTCTCCTGACAAGTTCACCCCCTGGAAACGTCCCTACCCATAGGAAATGCCCCCGTAGAAAAGCCCACAACGAAAAATTTGCCCCCCCCCCGCCCCACCCGAAAATGTATGCATACTTCACAATAACAAATACTATGTGGAAAAAATGGACAATTTTTATGAATTTAGGCTTTAGGAGAATCGTGTTATATTCAAAGACATAGTCATTGGGCCTTTCAACTATGGTGAGCAAAATGGCTATCCTAAATTTTGATCGGGCGACCTGGGAAAAAGGGGTGGGGGAGGAGGCCAAGTTGCCTCTCCAGTGTCTTTTAATTCTTTTAATTTCCGTTCGAATTAGCCCTTTCACGATATTCTAGGACCAATGGGTCAATACCATCACCTCTGGAAAAATTAATAATAAATAAATAAAAACGCATCTGTGATCAATCTACTGGCAAAAATATAAAATTCCACATTTTCAGATAAGAGCTTGAAACACGTTAAATCTGATAGTGTGATTTTCAGTAAGATTCTAATACTTTTAGTTGATGTTTTCCCTCTTTTTTGAAAATCTTTTTCTCAGGACTATCCTGAGAAAATTTAATTGATTTTAATCGGTAAGACTAAACTTAATGAAAGTTATATATTTAAAATCAGCAAAATAAGCCGATTCTTTTGATATATCCACTGGTATCAAAATTCCATTTCTTAGAGTATCGGTTACTATTGAGACGGGTCGCTCCTTACTTACAGTTCGTTACCACAAACTGTTTGAAAAGTCAATTTATCTGCATGAATTTTTTTTTGGAAATTTTGATTTGAATGTATCCGTGATCAGTACGAATAAATAAATAAGGAACAAAATTCCACTTTTCTTTTTGTTTGAACGCTGGAAATATTTGACTGAAATATATTCTATTCCTTTTAATTTTTGTTTTAATCTCACAAAAAATAAGAAAAATAGATCCCAATCCTCCGAACGGCTCTCACGAACAAACTTATCGTCGAAAAAGTCAGTGAAATGCAAAACACTAATTTTGGTGACAGAAAACTGTAAGTTCGGTCAGAAAAAAAAAGAAATCCGTACAAAAGACTGCAAAATACAAACTTAATAATCTAAATTCACAAAGTTTGTTGATCAATCAAAATTGTATTGCAAGCATTTAATAAATTGATAAAAATTGAAAATATGCAACAATTGCCGAAAGGAAGCTCAAATTAAAAATAAACAATTATTTGAAGTTAAAAGGGGATTAAATAGCCTAAAATATCCTACAAGACTAATATTAGAAACTAAAGACGGTATAAAACTTCTCTTGTCCCTGCCTATTTTCAAATGGACTGGAATGATAGGGCAGCCTTTTGGCCTGGGAATCAAAAATTTTTCTCCCAAAGTTAACCCAATGACCTTCGATTTTGTGTCTATTTCTCTCAGATAAACCATACTGCAAAACAGTTCGTTTATGTTAAAAAAAAAGGCCGAAAAAAGATGCTTAAATCTGGAGAATATGGCTGACTGGGCATCATCAGGAAGTTTAAATAGAGCAAGTGATAGAACTCGTGAGACCAAATGTATCAGATTACCATATCCGCCAAAGTGCAGAACGAAGATTAATTTTCAAAGTCGACGACTATGGTCCAGACAATGACTGAAGCCCTCAGTAACGCAGCAGCAATCATAAATAAAACAAATAGTATTATTTTGTTGTTATTACTGTTATTATGGTCGGATTCAAAAATCCAGTTTGAGGCTAAGGATATAAAAGCCTTTTGCCCCCCTCCCCCTTAAAAAAAAGAAAAGAAAATGTAGCATCAATAGCTGCTGGGCTTTTTTTTTCTCCCCTTGGAAGTGCCATTTTAAGATAGAGTTTGTCCATCTCCTTTTATAGAAACTGTCTTGGCAGTCTTCCTTGGAAGTATCCAGGTCTCCACAATTATTACTTCCTCCCCATCCCAAGACCCCCACTTGCCTACTTCAGATCAGCTTGTGCATGCAACATTTGTCTCTTAAAAGAGATGAGAGAGTCATCCACCACTCGCCAGCCATCAGCAACAAGTGGCACTTCATCCTCAAAACCAGTACTAGCAGGTTTTCCCACCTTTATATTGCTCCTCAGAGGATCTTTTCGTGTGCCACAGTTAGCTCTTCATATGCCCAGGTTTTTTTGTGAGACTCACGTTGGCACGTTCTATCAAAGTAATTGATTGTATCTCTTTCCAACACCAAGTTCTCGTGACTATCAGACATGGCAGTATTATACTCGAGAAACTTTAGAGGTAATGCAATTACCAGATTTGATGTTGAGAAAATATAAGAGATGGACGTGGTCTGAACCAATAACCACAGATAGTCGGAAGCAGGAATTTTGCAGGAAATTTAGTTGTCAGGCCAAGACTTAGCAGATGATGAGTTTCACTAACAAGAAATAAGCTAATAGCAATTCAAAGATGTCTGTTGTAGCAGAAAAAAGATTGTTCACTGAAGGTGGTATTTCTGATAAGGTTTGATTTTAGGTTTCCGGTAATCAGTATTATCATAGACATCTGGGGGAGTATTCCAGAAGCCCAGAATATTTGCAAGGAACTCTGGAACTCTGGTTGATTTAACTTTACACTTATTTCTACTTTACACACATATATATAAAAAAAATGTGTGGAAACAGATGCCTTTATAACACCTAATACGCGTAGTCTATACCGTTTTTTTTTTTGTTATTTTTTATATGTTGATATGCGTTAGAAAGAGGCATGTGCTGCATCAAATATCTCTGACTCTTTAACAAAACTGACAATGTCAATAAGTGGTCAGATTTTAAAAAAGAAAAAAGTAGATTCGCTTTGAGTACGAAAAACCAAAAGGCGACACGCAACGAATTAATTTGCTATGGCTGAACACATGCGAAGGAGCAGTTACATTCAGGAAGTTCAGTTTTGTTGTTCTTGGACTGGCATCAGAGCTAGGTAAGATATATTAGCGCCAGGACTTACATGGTTGGGTTTTTCTTTGAATCATAGAGCTGTATTCAGAATTTCGGCGTTAGAACTCTGTCCAAGTACTGGCCATTTCGCACTCTCTTAAACAAAGGGTCGAGACTAAATCTCACACACGAACAGCAGAAATGTTTGGAGGAATTCTTGAAACAAATATTTTAGTAGACCCAACTGCAGCAATTGAATTAAGATTATGATACTAATTAAACAAATTATCTGTGTTTTTGGGTCGTCTTCCACCGACACTATAACTTTGGCTATTCTGCTGATCCCTATAGACAGGATTCTGATTCTTGTTTACAGTATTTCGTCGCTAATTGGGCAGCTGATGGTACTGCAGCAAGCGGCCCATCCAGCCCCTCTGTGCTAACTTAGCATTTTAATTGCTATTGTTTTTAGAGATGACATTACTCTCCAAAAAACCATTTAGAACATACGGAACAGCGTTTTGACATATAACTCACAAGATGGCGCAGACAATCAGCTTCTGCTGTGAGCCTCAAAAAACGAAATGGTGTATTTCGCGAGTCTATTATGCACTTTCAACATATTTACTTGTTTCTCTCAGAATCGACGTTCATAAAAGATAAATAAAGAAAGTGACAAAAACACTTCCGCAAACAAAGCAACAATCTTAAAAAAAATACCTTATAAGCGTAATTTTTTCACTTGGCTAGGAATTTTCAATAGAAGTTAAAAGCCATTTGACCCCTAAATAAGCTTGTTTGTTTCTCCAATACTCTTGAACCTCGTCTTTAAGTAGCCTGTTGCTTGTTCTCTTTTTATTTTTCACCTTTTTTGTTACTTTTAATTACTGTTTAGAAAAGAAGGTTTCTGACATCGTATCAGCATGTACTTGGGATTTGGAAGGAGCTCAAACCTGTGCCTCCGCTAGAGACCTCTATTTTTTCCATATATTTTGTGTGTTGTTTGCCAATTCAGGGAGATTGACGGACTTAACCCCTCCCTTATCCTTCGATGTATATTTCAGAAGACTTCCCCATGTCAAATGCCTTTGTATTTTTTACATTCGAAATTTAAAATTTCTGTATTTCTTTGGGTTACTGGAACATAGTCATCTTTTCTTCATTTCTTTTCATCACTTTTAAGAGGTCTATCTGGTAAATTTGTCATAGTGCTTTTTGTGTTTCAAAGGACTGAAGCAAATATCTCGTAAAGGAATTTTGCTTTTTGTTTAAATGGCTGAAATCTAGGATTATGAAGTAAAATGATTTTTATAACCATCATCTACGTCACAGCAATTATGTTTCATAGATTGAACACAGATAAGCCATCTTAATTCGAATTCTTGTTTGAAATCATATTTACGATTGGGACACAAGATCTTTCTCTGCCTCTAGCTCAAAGCTTACCTGACATAATTTCGTGTAAAATCTGCCAAAATGGAGCCATACTATTCGGCTGCACTTTGAAATTTGTTAACTTTTTTTCTCATTTAAATAAACTGTACCGATGAAAAACTTAAAAACTTCACTTTCGTCCTCTTGTTAAATCCAGAAAATATAAAATGCACCATTTCACTTTGGACGCGCCAACATATTAAGTGATATTTAGATTTCTTTGAAACTTAAAAGCTTTAATTTCGTCTTCTTTTAAAATTAAGAAAACTAGATCTGCGTTGCATGGACAGCGTGAGGTGTTGCGGCAACCTTTGTTTGGCTTCGCCGAGTAAAGTGTTGCGAGAACAACACTTTGCTTTTGTTTCCTCGCTTCGATTAAACGCTGAAGTTGTTAATCTGTAAGGATCTTAAAATAAATACTAGGTAAACCAACTCAAAAAAGTTGCAAACCCCTCATTGCAACTAATAAAAGTTACAGACCCCTCATCGCTGAAGATAATTGTAGCCTAACAGCTGATTATTACTTACAAGTCCCCTACATGTCATACCACTGGAAGCAAAGGGTTCTTACCATCAAATACACCGGAAACAAATAATACGTACACCAACTAGCGAAAGTTGGGAACCCCTCATTGCCGAAGATGATAATGAGCTAACAGCCGACTATTGCTTAAAACTCTGCTATATGTCTCACAATTGGTATTGGCCTATTTTTGGTTTCAGTGTGTTGTTAACCCCTTTAAACTTTCAAACTAGTATATCTCATGAAGGAATTTTTCTACCAAAAGAATAGATGATATATACTTTGATCAGCTCATCAAGAGCTATTGACTGCCGTCGAAAAAAATCTGTCTGTCTTACTTCAAAAGTTGACTTTTTTTGCAGCAGGCCAAGTTCCTAACGTCATCACTTAGAAAGGAGCAAAGGATAAACTCTCAATTTCTTTAGTAATGAGAGAACTTTTAAAGTTTAAGAGGCACATCTGATACCATTTCTGTATCGGCCTGTTTTTGGTTTCAATGTGTACCTTACTACTGAAGTTGTCAACCCCTTTAAACTTTCAAACTGATATATCTCATGAGGAAATTTTTCTACCAAAAAATGGATGACATAACCTTTGATCAACTTATCAAGACCTATCGACTGCCATCGAAAAAAAATTTTCTGTCTTAGTTCAAAAGTTGACTTTTTTGCCGTAGGCCAAGCTTCTAATGTCATCACTTTGAAAGGAGCAAAGGATAAACTCTAATTTCTTTAGCAATGAAAGAACTTTTAAAAATTAAGAGGCTTATCTGATACCATTTCTCTACCGCAATCCCAAGTGCAAAAAACCGATTGATCTTAAAAAACCGAACTCAGCTAGAATCACGAACAGAAATGAATAGAAACAATATTTTTGGTCCCAGTCAAGAGTTCTATGAAGCTTTCCAAAATACAAAGTCAGATTCATCAATCCGGCATAAGGTCCGCACTTTCGGTAAAAACCGCAGAGGTTAAACCATTACCAATTTCTAGGAATAAGCTAAAATCAGGGTACTACAAAAAAAAAAAAAAAAAAAAAAAAAAAAAAAAAAAAAAAAAAAAAAAAAAAACCTAAGTGTTGCTCTCGCAACAATATGAGATTTACCCTTCAACTTTGGATGCACTAAGACAGTGATTGATATTTAAATTGCTGAGTTTCTTTGAAAATTTTCTTTTTCTTTCTTGGCCTAACTCTTATAATGTTTTTTAATTTGAATCTTATTTTCTCTTCCACCTTAATAAAAAGGAGCAGGGTAAAATTATTTTAAGGGTCTTGTCAGCCATCTTTTTGTCATTATCAGTGTCTCTTTAAGTAGCTTATCTGAATTGACTCTGATGTTAAAGGGTTTCATTTGCCGGATCTTACTAGCAGATTGTTTCCTTTTTTCTGGGATACAACTCCTTTGATCTCTGAAGGTCATATAAACTTTCCCTTTAGCTTATCCACCGGAACTGAAAAGGCAAAGTTTGATATTTTTTTTATTTTCGAAGCCGTTAAACATTGAAAGCAAGAGACCCGGAAGGGAAATTATAATCTTTCGACCGACAACTCATTATTTCTGATTTTTCCCTCGAAGTCTGGGGAATTGAATTTTGAAAAAAAATGAAGATGAACCCCCTTGCGGCTAGAGAAAATAGCAATCTTTACCTTCTGGTAAAAATGAATGCTTGGGAAATTGAAAGGCCTCTGGGTGGTGGGAAATAAATGAGTTTACTTGGGAGAAGACAAAAGAAGATCAGCATTTTGATAAACTGGGATATCTTTTTCCTTGGCTCGAAATGATCAATAGTTAATATCCTCTCTGGCACACCAAAGTTATCATTTTTACAAATTAGGATTGGGGATTCAAACGATTTGTATAAATTTTAAGGCTAGGAGGCTGTTTTTTTTAAATAAAGCTGATTTTGTTTTATTTAAATCCTTTTTTAAGTAGTTCGAATTAACTCTGTGGAATTCATAAATCCTTGATTACAGGGGCGCTAATTCAAGCAAATGTAGAAGGGGGCACAAATATTTTCTTCAATTCTTTTCGATCAAGATACAAAAAAAGATTTTTTTTCAAAATCTAGGAAGAGGCATTTTTTTTCTTTGAAAAAAAAGAGATGCTTTTATGAATCTTTGGGGAGGCAACGTTCGAAGTTAAATTTAAAACCCCTAACCCTATCTTGAAAAGGGAAAATTTGTGCCCCTGCGTGAGAAGACATTTCTTAAAGAGAAACGCCTAGATTCAAGGACCTTTTTCTGCATCAGGTCTGATGCTGGGCTTACGATCAAGAAGTGGTGGAATTGGATACTTGTTTATTCTGGAAGTTGAATGTGTTAGTGAAATTGGAGTTTCAAACTTTTTTCTTTTCTTTTTTTTTCTTTTTTTGTGATGGGGCTCGTCCCGTCCGTTTGATAAGAAGGCAAATTGAAAATTTTAATTTTACAGGAAAGCGAGCAAAGCGAAAAAAAATTGCTTTGGTGGTCTTTCACTAAGTCACGACAATAAATGTCAAAAAAGAATATTAGAAACGAAGCAGGACGCCAAAAATATATTTGATGGTCCGTGATTTTTCCTTTGGAAGATCACAAATTTGAATATACTGTTCTGCCCATGGTAAAAGATTCTAGTACAGCTTTAACGTTTCATGGACGTTATCAAGCAATAAGCGGGTTCTCTTGGCTCTGTAGGACATGAGTTTAGCTTCGTTAGGTCTTTATTGACTATTTTGAAAGAATTTACGGTCATTGCGTGTTCTGAATTAATAAATAAATTATGCGTGATCTGAAAGTTCGTCTTAATCTCCGAAAGCAACCTGATATTTTTTTTTGCGTCCAAGGTAACCATTCCAAAATATAATTTCGTACGAAACTGGAGTAGGTAAATTTTAGTTTGAGTCAAAAAGCAACATGTCAAAAGAGAGGGCTCTAGGCCAGATCCCTTCTCCCTGGGAATGTACACAGAGATTTATTTTGGGGCAGGGAGGGATTTGTCGAAATCATATTTGATGTGCATATATATGTTACATCACTGTAATCAGCTAACGTTTCAGCACATCTGAAAATCTTAGGGTGGAGGAAGGGGGCGAAACCCCCTTCCCTGTTTACGTTGTCGAGTCCTCTGACGAAAAACCATGGATTACCTTGGTTTAATATGGCAGTACGTTTCATCGATTTTGTCTTTTTTGAGTCAAATTACTTTAAAAAAAACATTTACTCTAAGCAATTTGTTAGATTTTTTGTAAGTCACTAATGGTCCCCTAGTGTCCTGAAGGGGTTTGACGAAGTAACTCTACACTTATTTATGTTTACTGATGTTTGTTTTAATTGTTCGATAGATATATATATATATATATATATATATATATATATATATATATATATATATATATATATATATATATATATATATATATATATATATATATATATATATATATATATATATATATATATATATTTACTTTATTTCTCCATTCAGAGTAATTTCTTTTCGTTGTAAATATTGCTTCTTATATGTGTTAATTTCCGATTGTTTTAAGTCTTGATATGGCCCTTTTCTTTTCTTTAATGAAACCTTATTAAATCTGTTAATGTTGTTTCTTTTCTTAATCCCTTTACGCAGTTAATCCTTAAAATGAACAGAAAATTACTTATAAAAAAAATCATATCTGAAACGGGAATTACCACAAATACCAGTGGCCCTGCTACTAGCCTCAAGTCTCCTAAAGATAGAGTGTAATTAAAACTACACTGAACATATTTTTTTTTCATTTATCTTTGACAGTATATTTAGCTTTATTGTTTGAATGTGGCTCAGATTTTAAACAATTTTGTTTTCTCTCTTTTAATGTATGGATAACCTAGAGCTAAAATTTGATAGACATCAGTTGATAATATTTGAAACAGTAGGATGTTCACCGCCCCTGCTACCTGCAGAGCTGTTTCTGGTACGGATAACCCCAGCTAGGTGCCATCAGGCATCTAGCATCTGATATATATTGCTACTAAGGTTGTTCTGCTCCTTTTAAACGAAAATAGAAATTAATCCTCTAATTTGACAATCCGAAGATTCTTTTGTCAATAAACAATTTTTGGTGATCACTCGAATTAGTTCAAAGTCTATCATAAAAACTAGCTGAATGAGATTATATGTAACGTTTTCGTTGTTATACTGATACCGCGGTAACTGTGCTTGTAGCTAGAACATGTGTTCTATCACAGGATAGCGTTTGTTCAATATGTATTTTCGTGAGCAGTGGACTCGTACTCTAAAATGCAAAAACCTTCTTAACTAGAAGCTGCTTACCATGTCACAAAAGTCACTAGTCAGAGTTAATAGTTTTATCGCAATACGTCTAATAGTCAGTTCAATAAAATACTCCAATCTATGTATCAATATACAAGACCCCGAAACTGACAAAGAGTACTTGACAATTCTGAAAATAGAAGATGTCCATATACTTTAACTTCAATACATAGTAAAAAAACGTCCATTCTCACTGCAAGAAGATAGAAACCATTGCTAAGATCTTTCCCCATTGTAGCTACTTTGGTCAGTAAGACTTTTTACCATAATTTATAACCATAAATACTCCTTATCTGAAAAATGGCTTTAATTGCAATAGATCAGTTTTAATTAACTAGATTTAGTAGTTCAATAGTTATTCTTATTAAAGACCTAATGATCAAATCTTTGCTCTAGCTGTCTTGTTATATTCAAATTTTCTCCTTTTTTTCAGATATGATACACCTTATCCAAGAAGCACATGGCTTTCGGTTTAAGAAAGCTATTTTAATAGAGAAATTCCTTGAATACTGGGATTCAAAGTATCAAGGAATGGAACATGTACCTAAAAGGCCATCAAAAGTGAAACTGGTGCGCATCTTCAAAGAAATAGCCAACTATGGAAAGTGTTTAGAAACCAATTTTAGTGTGTGGGTTGTGAATCCAGCAACGGTAAAAGAGTACAACATTGAAGGCTTGCCCAACTTTACTCTTGCAAGTTCAGTAGCAAGTACAAGTAGTAAGCCAGAAGTAACCGAAGAACCTGCAGTGACTCCAGCTAGAAAGTCTTTAATAACTATGTATACTCAATCAATGACTCCAGACGAAGTTCGAAAACAACAAGAAAAAGCTCAACGTAAACGTGCCTCGTTAGTAACATTACCTCGTAGTAGTACATCAGGTAGCTTTGGAGAAAAAGAATCGCATATCATTGCAGAAAAAGTTAATGGTGCTAAAAGTTCTTCGCCAAAAAATGAAGTCAGAGAACCACCTGTGAAAAAGAAGGTAGCTTTCGTAACGCTCTCTTCTCCTCAAAAATCAAAGGGGTCATCCCCTGTGCATCCTCGCCTAAACTCAAAAGACCCTAAAGAAGAAAAAAAGGATACTGAAATCGTGTACCTTGATTAGCGAAATTGTGCCTTGGATTAATTATATTTTTTTGCAATAGCGTTTATAATAGCTGTTCTAGCATAAGAACAGCTAAGGTTTTAACGTAAATTTCTGTGTTCAGCTGGACTCGAGGACTTTACTTTTAGGAACATCTATTAATATTACAAGGATTACAGTGTAATTTTCATACCGAAACTTAATCTGTTTGAAAAAAAGTTACGTGGCTGCTGCGTCTTTACTGACAACGACTTTTGCGTGCATTTGATAAAGTTCCTTACTCTGCATCTTCTGGTTGCAGCGAAAATGTTTCCAGAATGAATATTTTTGTTGTGTCTAAGAAAAAACTTGCTTGAAGCTTGTGGAATACTTGTCTAAAAGAAAATTATTGAAATGTACTTTTGGAATTAAAAAAAAAGATTGTTTCTGTACTAAAGTGGTGTTCAAACAAATCAGTCTGCGAATAGTTTAGTTCTCCTATTGTACTAGCTGTACATACTGTTGCAACAATCATTAGGGTTACCAATAGCTGTTTTCTTGTAACTCTGAACATCGCTGCTGTTAATGCTCTGTTTAGCGCAAGAACAAGCTGTTTATAAACCATTTTTAGAAAGGAATTGTGTTAGTAAGATTTTTCGAAACAAACCTGTTATCTCTGTTTGAATCTTTTTATATCGCTAATGGATTTAATCTTTCAAAGCATATTAACTTGTAATTTATAAAACTGCAAGGGTATAATGGAATGGGTCAATTAAAAATTCTAACCATCGTCATTGATATTAACACTGGACGAGTGGTTAGTGTGCTCGACTTGCCGTGTCTGTAAAGGCAGGGGTTCGAGCCCTGGTATCGCTGATTGTTTGCTTTGTAACGGAGTGAGTGATGTGACTCTATAAATTCAGCCAGAGACGACCCAGCTCCAAGCGGGTACCTATAGAAATCTGAGGGGAAAACGAGAGAAACTTTGAATGATTTACCCCCAACCACGCTTTTTACTCCTGGCCGAAGGCGGAAAATCAGAAGATACTGCGCTACGCAAGCCATTGACAGCATACAAAAAAGTCTTGAGTTTTCATTAGTATTTTTATGTGAACCATTCTTGAGTTTTCTATCAAAATTCGATATCCCAGGACCACCAGGTTGAGATTTTATATTCTTCCTTCTATGTTTTAAGCAAAATTCTCTCATGTGAATACAAAAATAATGCAAATTTTGTTCATATAATGGTCCAATCTTGCCGTACAGAATATTTAAATAACCCTTCATGTTGTTCGTCATTTAAACAACAATTAATGGTCACATATCCCAAACCTAAAAGACACTGACGGCCCTAAAAGAGGCCCTTGAAACCGTGTGCGTTTATTATCAAAATTGTGTTTTTTCTTCTTTTTTACACACAAGTGTTTGTAGTACTGTTCTGGTATAAGAACGGCTAATATATTTAGCGCAATTTTTCCGTGTTTAGCCGGACTCATTGACTTTACTTTGAGACGCAGCTATTAATATTATGTCTTCGAATTAAATATGGTTTTATAGCATGGTTTATCGTAACGATGGCTGCTACGCTCTTTTTGAGAATGGCTTTTATTATCCCTTTCGTCAAGCTCCGTACCCTAGATTTTCCGATAGCAACAAAAACATCAGAATCAGAGTCATTTGCTAGCAAAACTATGATCATTGTCATTAATGAACCCAGACTAAATTTCGTTGTTTTCTAAAAATAAAATAAAAAAAACACAATTTTTATAGTTGGTAAAGAATACTGACAATAAAGGACATAAAAGAATTCATATGAGGGCTTGACATGAATTCGGCTGGCACCTTACGACTTTGGTGATATGTGTTGGCAGTGACCGATGAGGGTGAAGGACTAATTCGTTTTTCAAAGAAAAGAGATGAACTTCCGAAACTTGCGTATCAACTGCAAACACCCATTACATAGGGTTGGGAATTTGAGAGTAGAAAGCGCATTCTCATAGGTGGTATACTTCTGGCCCAGTATACTTTTTATCGCCTTTATTCTGTATTGTTTCCTGAAAGGCATTTCCACCTTATTCATTTCCATCGCACTTATATCACCGGACATACTTCAATTGTAAAAAAAAAACCTTAAAACCTTCGAAGCTTATTACGCTCTTGGTAAGAAAAAAAACTGAGTTAAGTTTTGTTTTGCAACTAAAAAGAAACCTTGTTTCTGTACTAAATTTGTGTTTAACCAAATTAGTCTTTATCGTTTGTGAATAATTTAGTTCTCTTACTGCACTAGTGTACATGCAGCAGCTATAGTCATTGGTAATAACAATAGGTGTTTTCTTGTAACTCTGAACATTGCTGATGATGATGTTCTGTTTAGCGCAGGAACAAAATATTTATAAACAGTTTTTGGAAAGAAGTTGTGATAGTAATATTTCTCAATAAACCTGTTATCTTTGTTTTAATCTTTTTCATCGCTAATCAGTTAAAGCTTTCAAAGCATACTAACTATCAATTTATAGGAATGCACGAGTATTATCGAATGAGACAAATAAAAATTTTAAGAGTCAAACTAGTCGAGTGACTAGTGCGCCAGACATGAACTCCCGTTTCTTCAAGGGCAGGAGTTCGAGCTGTGATATCGCTGACTATTTGGTTTTGAACGGGGGTCAGCGGTGTGACTCTAAGTTTAGCCAGAGTCGACCTATCTCCAAGTGGGTACCTGTAGAAACCTGTGATGATAAACATGGGAAGCGTCGGATGATTTGCCCCCAACCACAATTTGCACTCCCGGCCGAAGTGAGAGTCAGGAGATCAGTACTTGCGCTACGTAGACCATTGGTCAGTGTACGAAATTTTTTTAATTTTTTTTTATTCCGTTGATGCTCTGTTTAACGCAAAAACAAACCATCCTTCTCTGATTGAATCTTTTCTATTATTAATAAATCATACCTTTAAAGGCATGCCAAATTGCAATCATTTATAAAACTTCAAGGGTATTCGACAGTAAGCCAAATAGCAAATTCAAAGATCATCATTAGCATCTTTTAAGTTTCCCATCAAAAATTTGCTATCCCAGTAGCGTCAGATAGAGATCTTACCGTCTTCCTCCTACAGTTTTGCCAATATAGCACGGGAAAAAAAATTGGCTCAAAAAAATATTAAATTCGGCTCATAATGGCCAAAAAATTGCCCTAAAAATGCTCAATTAACAATTTAATTTGTTAGTCATTTAACCAACATTTATGGGTCGTATGTCCGTTGTTGGTCGAATCAGCATATTTATTGATCATCAGTTTTATGTAAGATCAAATTGTTGGTCATTAAGAACCTGAAAAAATGTAAATAGAATTGTGCAAAATGATAAAAAAGCATAGTTTGTATTGCTATATTTCCAAACAGATTCCTATAAATGTAAATTAAGATAGCTTTCAATGGAACTGCACCCAAGCTGAATGAAGCGTGGGAGGAGAGGAGTTGACAAATTCTTTTAAATGTATATAAAAGCTGCAAAAACGGAACAGTAATAAATCCGAGAGGGGGGCCCTTTATGATAAAATTAACTTTTTCATTTCGTGAAGTTCTAAACTGAAAGAAGTTTCACTGTCAACTCTGTCTTTGTCACTGCCAACTTTGTTCTGTCTGTCTTATTTCAATTTTTGACATTTCCGCACTTAAATATAGGCTGATTCTAACTTGAATTAAAGTTCATTCAGCTACAAATGTAATTTGTAGCCGTGATAGCCTTAATATCTACAAAAATACTAAAAGAAATTGGGGCTAGCAGAATTTTTTCTTTCCGTATTTCAATAGAAATTAGGCTGTTCTGGTTGAAAATGCATTTGTAGCTGTAGCAAACTCAGTTCAAATAATAGTTAACCATAACTCCAGTAAAAATGTCTAAAACTTGAAACAATGAAATTCCAAATAAGGACTGCTACAAAAATGGAATTTAATGTAGAACCGCACCTGCTAATTCGAAAACACAAATACATGAATTCTATTTTAAAACAAATAATACATAATTAAGCAAACACATGTGCAAAAAATTTAGTGTTTGTAATCAGATTAGCGCCAACACTTAGAGCCGTAAAATAGAATAAGACAACCCGAGGGAAAAAAAACTTTTTCCCTCCTGACACCCGACACCCGAGGGAAAAAAACTTTTATGATAAAGCTAATCAAGGGACAACCTGATGCAATCCCCTCAAGTCTTTGATATTTTTGGACTTAAATACGGGCTTTTTTAAACATGAATTAAAGTTGCTTTAGCTACCAATGCAATTTATAGCCGGGACAGCCATAATATCTACTAAAACACTAAAGGAAATTAGAGATAGAAGAGTGAATGGAAAATAACGGCCCAATTTCTTTTCGCGTTTCAGTAAGAATTAAGGCTATTCCGGTTGAAGATTGTATTTGTAGCTTGAGCAACCCCAATTCAAATAATGGTCGTTTTATAATAAAACTAAGCAATGGACAACCTAGTTACACCTCCCCCCCCCCAAAAAAAAATAAAATAAAACACAATTAGATAACATTGGAAAACCATCCATGAGTACATTGATGTAAAGCCTTCAAACTTAACAAGAAAACATTTATATTGTAATTTAATTCTAGCTAAGACCGATAAATTTTTTTTGCCAAAATATAGGGAGGGACTCTTTTTCAGAGAAAATCCCAAAAAAGAATGTTTTTCATCGAAAATAAAAAAAGAAGGTATTTTTCGAAATCTAGAAGAGGGAAACAAATGCCTTCTTTCTCCCTAATTGGTGCCACTGTTTGGATAAATGCTTACGAGAAAATTTAATTAAACAAGGTGGGTTCTCTTATTTTTAAACTATTTTATTGGTTGTAAAATAGGTAAGGATGAATGTATAACTATTGTAGGACACAATATACCTATCGTATCCTTTTGGCACAATTGTTTCTTTCATCTTCTGCTTCATGTAATTCAAAATTAAAAGAAAGATAAATAAATAAAAATAGTATTTTAGTTTTGTAAGTATAGTGAAATTCACGATCCTAATGAGTAACGCAAGATGGTGTCAGTAAATTTAATGACAGAGACGAGCTCGGTTTGATTCTCTCGTCAGTTTCCCTTGCTACCTTTCGCTTTGATCTTTGAACTCTTATCTACAAAAAGGTCCATTCACTATAATATTCTCAAGACTAATTTTCTAAAGTTTTCTTCTTTTTTTAACCAGTCAGTAATATTATTTATATTGCAATTTCCGTAATTTTGAAGATACTTATCTATCAAGAATTCCTCAAGAATATCCCGATTAGTCAGCATAATTAACTATTGTTAAATCGAGTGAACTGTGGCTTAGCAAGATCTAGGTTTTTTAGTATTTAATTCAGGCCAGGTAATAAGGTAGCCTCACTGTCTATCTTTAGCTGTGTAGAAATAAAACTGGATAGGAATTTAACCAAATGAAGAACATCTTCTAATTTAGCTTGTCTGATGTAACCAATCAGATAAATCATGTTATGAATGAATTAGGTTTTAACTGTATATTGGTGTTAGTTACTATTGGCTGTAGGTAAACCTTATTATAACGGACCCTTTTTTCAGGATTTTATACTGATTATCAGTACATTTTGCTTTTTTGTAAGTTGTCCTATTTTCGTATAATAATATTCAAAACCATAAAAGTAAGTAAAGAGAGGATTAGGACCTTGGAAGCACCTTTACTTACCGTGAGATTGTTTTAAAGTGTATATGATCGTGAGATACGTAATGTTTCCGATTGTTTCATTCGTTTAGCACATAAAGTATTCAGGTTCGTGAGAAGTCTTGTTGTGGATAAAACGGAAGGATGTAGTTACTTAAACACCTTTATTGGCCTGTATGTTTATTCCTAAGTGTTTATTGACGTAGAACGATATCTTTTGCATTAGCAACACTCCCTTCTACCCTTTGCTGACCATTAAATAAGTAACGAGAGAAATCACTGTAGCTCGAAACGATTTGCTTAGTAATTTCAAAATTTTGGCTACTTGTCAACAGAGTCCTGAGTAACATTTGTAAAATTGCTCCGCGACTGTTCTAATTTATGTGTGCATCGGCATCAAATTCACTAGATATTTAGATACCACTTTTGCACCAGATTTTTACTTCATCATTGGATCGAAAATGTTTTCTATGTACAGCCTCTTTAGGGGGCCCAATGAACCGAAAGTCTAATGAACGAGGTCAGGGCAGTAGGAGTGATTTAGGAGGGTCACGTACCCTAGTTTCAACTTTTTTTGTATTTAGCATTGACGCATGTGGGTGGCCATTTTCACGAAAAAAAAAACGTTGCATCTATAGTTAAGTGTCGTTTCGTTTGAATAGAGCGGCTTACTTTTTTGTGAGTATATCACTGTAATGCTTACGGTTACTAGCTCCTTGATCTGCAGAACACTCATAATAGAAAGGCTCCAGTGAAATCCCGAGTACTGTAAGCATGATTTAAGACCTGCCATTTGAAAAAAAACGTCGTGGATTCTTGACTAAAGGTGTGATTTTACTTCGTGACAATGCGCGTCTACATATGGCACTTCTAAAACAAGAAATTGCTTTAAAACTGGGATAGGAGATCCCTTCAAATACCCATACTAACCTTGCCTTTCATATTTTCATTTGTTTGGGCCCCTTAAAGAGGGGCCCAACTCTACGCGGAAAACATGTTCGATCCAACAAAGAAGTTAAAAATGATTTGCTAAGGTGGCTTCGAGATCAACCTAAATAATTTTATGCCAGAAATACCTAAATTTGAACAGTGATGGAAAAGGTGCATAAATGTTGCCGAGGCTGTGTTGAAAAGTAGCCAAAATTTGAATTGATTAAATAAATTGTATTTCAGCTACAGTGATTTGTCTCCTTACTTGTTGAACGAGCCCCCTGTTAATTTTTTACTTATTTTTCATTCCAGAAACACACAATTTATCACATTATTGGTTTTTAGTCTATTTTTAAAAAAGTATTTTGTTACATTATTTTATTGTTTTTCTTAGTTACAAATTTACTTTGTTACTAGGTTATTTCTGCTAACGAGCACTTTTTTACAAGTACCTTAAATAAATAAATATAATTCGATTAAGCTAACCTTTTTTAATACTTTGAAGCTCCATCATTCAACTACGCATTGTATTTTCTAGTTTTATTTATTGATTAACTTATCCACGAAAGAGTAAAAAACTGGTTGTTCGATCAGCCCTTAAATTTTCTTTCAAAATTTGGTAAAATGGTGAAAATGCTTAATATATGATGCACTTTGGTTGAGGGACAAGCAACGATTTGGGTCAATTTAAACGTGTAAAAAATTAAGCCTTTTAGGCATGTTTTTTCACTATCTGTTTAGCAATGATTTTTCACTTGGTCAAAAAGAACCCGAAAAGTGAATAATTGACAAAATCTTGAATTTCATGATATTTACAAAAACATTCTTTTTTTTGTAAATCAAAAAGATTTACAAAAAAAAATAGTTTTCTGATATATGCCTTCCCACCTAGAATAAGCTTCTGTTTGTCCCCATTATTCTGGGTCATAATTAGCCTGAAACGAAGCTCAAGATACAAAGTCAATGCTCAATCAATATTATCCCCCTTCAAATTTATGTCAACTTCCTTATTCTTAAAATTTACTGCTTTGAATAGCCCTATTGCGTTAGAAGGTATCGAATTGCTCGTACTTCCAGTTCATAACCTTAGCAACCCTTAGAAATTGATATTACAATGAACTTCCGCAAAAACAGTATCATAATTAATCAATGCCGTCAATAGTTTCCCCTTCGTTAATATGGAAAAATGTCAGGCTAACATTATTAACCTTAATTTAAAAAGTACAAAAGTCGAGGGAGTGCCCTTCCCAAGACTAAAGAAAAATAAGAGAGGAAAGACAGGCTTTACACTCAAGAAGTACTTTACAAAAGTCCCTGAAGAGATGCAACGCTAATACTTGAGAGTTTGAAGTAAAAAGTTTTCTATCGTCTATTTTCACAAGAAAACTGAAGGAACTGTATCCAAGTAAAAGAAAAATAGATAAGGTATGCATCGGTGAATTTTACACAGTTTGAGCTTGGTAGCTTACTGAACTAGGTAAGAATTGAATCATTCAAACGCCAAATTGATTTAGTCTATAAAATAAGCAAACAAAATTAAGAATGATATACTGCTGTTTATGATTTGTATATAACAGCAACCTGATAGAAAAAAAAACTATATTTGACTTAGTGTTTGAGCATGAGAAACAGTGTTGCCGCTTTCTCGTCTGAAAACTACACGAGACCATGCACATGGATGTAGCAGTAGGATCGAGGAAAGTTTCCCTTCCTTGTTGAAAAAACTTAAAATCAAGCATAAAGCTAAACTCTCGCGGAAGACCATAAATTTTGTTACTTCTCCCGAGGAAGAATCTTGAGCTACGCCTATGACTAAACAGATAGGAAACCTGTGTGAGCGTATTCTGCATTGACATCTTAAAATTATTTAGGCCCAATAATTTTCTTGAAAAAAGCTAAGGTAGTTTTTTCCTATCTTAGAAAGTTGTGGCTTTATGTAAATAAGATTTCAGGAATGGATATATAGCCTAAATTATTCTTTGGATTCAGAAAATGGCTATGCAATAGGACTGTTTTTGAATTCTTACATAACCCCGGCCCCTTTATTCAGAAGAGTGACTTACCATGAATTTGGGGAATTACGTAATACCGCTTGATAAGTTATGTGTAAAGTTCATTTAGGACGTGTCCCAGAGACAAAATATTTACTTTTAAACTCTGAATATGTATAGTTGTCTTTATTTGTCAGACAGCTTTTACATATTTTGGTTGTCTAAAACAAAGAGACATATCTGTAGTACTTCTTTCGGAAAGTAGATAAAAGTGAGAGACCTCGACAGTCGGCGTACATCGTCTTTATCACTATAAGACAAATTCGTATGCAATGTTTGTACCAAATTAAAGCCGCATTATTCAGCTATGTACCAATGGGGTGTCAGTTATGAATATGCAAAGTTTTGAAAAATTTCATTCGCTTCCAGAAGTTGTCGATTTATAAGACGAAGAAAACAGCGAAAATTTTAGGGTTTTTTGAAGTCATGGGCGTAACAGTTTGATTTTGGCGCAAAAGACGACTAGCCAAAAAACACACTTCTTTCTCAATTTTCTTTCAGATGCTTCTATTTTACTAATATCTGTGCAGTAGCTTCCCACTAGTTCCCCTCCCAATTTATGATGGTGTACCCAAGGGAACCCTCTTAGCCCCAGTTTTTTTCTTACCATGATAAAAAGTCTCGGTGTCGATTTCCCGGATAGATGGAAATTTGTTGGCGTTTTAACTGTCTTAGAAACATGTTTCGAAAATCAAAAAAGTGAGCCAATGTACATCTTGGAATCGATATCAGATGAAGCTGTTGCTAGTGAAATGAGAGTCAACCCTTCAAAGTCAACAGTTTTAACGATTAGTTTCCTTAAGAAATCCCCCTAGAAATCTAAAAAATTTCCCCTGAAATTTCTATTAATACTATAGAATTACTGGGTTGTTACCATCTTAAGCGACTTAAAATGAGATTGCCACGTTAAAGATTTCTTAAAACCTAAAAATACTGCATTTTCTCTCCTCAGACTCCTTAATAAATTCAAATGTCCTAAATCTCGTTGTTTTAGGTTTTTTTTTTCTCTTTTATACATCCTACCCTCAAAGACGCTTGTCCTGTTTGGCATCCTGGCATCTCCAATGAATTGTCGGACAGAATAGAGGCAGTCCAAAAAAGGTGCCTAAAAATTATCTTCAATGAGGGTAAAGTGCCTTACATTTCCCTTCTTCGGAGAGCGAATCTAGTCACCCTTAAGGAAAGTAGAGCAAAAATTTCCTTGCGTTTTGCCCACAATGCAGTGCATAACCATCGTACTACTTCTCTTTTCCATAGTGAACATTTATCCAGCCTCCCCACGGAGCTCGCCCCCACGTTCTGTTTCAAGAAAAATCCCAATTCTTGCCCGAATAAGAGTTTCAACTGAAAGATATAGAAGAACGCTCATCCCTCACATAGTTGAAATTTTAAATCAATATCCCCCCCCCTATTTATCACTCCACTTTTATCTTATAGTTTTAGTGTTTATTTTGCAATTATAACTTGCTTTGTAACTCTCGCTAGCTAGACTTTTTTTTAATTTATCGCTAAATTTATCGTTTTACTTTTTATTTATTGGAATTTTGTGAATGTTTTTTGACATGGACCATTTCTTGATTTTTTTTTTTTTTTTTTTTTTTTTTTTTTTTTTTTTTTTTTTTTTTACTGACAATAAAGTGCGAATTCGGCCCTTTTGGGCTTATGATAGCCGCTTTGTTGAAATAAAATCTTATCTTTTCAGTTGCCGTGCAACTGTAATTTTGCTATGAATAGCTTGTAAGCCTTATAAACTATGGATTTTTATCCTGAAGAATCGAGAAAAGTGGACTAGAAGGGCATTGTTAAATTTTTTTCTCAATTTAGAAGGTAAAAGCAAGGCAAATCCTCTACAGCTGTATTAGTATCACCCATGCTTGTATTACTAAATATAATCTAAATAATATATTACCAAAAAAAATTATATATCGAAAAATCGTGTAATAAAAGTGTATTGTTATCGATTTTTTTTCCTAAACAGAAAAATTAAAAGAAGCGCAAAACCTTCGACTACAGCTCTCCTACTCTTTCCCACATTTCTCTTACATCTCTTACGAAACATTGCATTCCTTTTAGTGGGAGAATCGCATTCAGATTTAGAACTTTTACTTCCATGAAAGTACATGATTTGTTTCGAGAAGAATACTTCAAGACTTAACAAGGCTGTATAGTTACGAAACTTTATACTCAGAATATGAGGAAACAAACACTTTTATTTCGGTGATATCCAGCATGGTTGCGTAAGGTTAATTATTTAGTTGCAACAATTAAAAAGTAATAAAAGACCAACTTTGTTAATTATCTATAAAACTATAGCCGAGCCAGTAAAAACTTCCTCCTTCAAGGTTTAAAGATTTATTCAACTTAGAAGAAAATTTTCGGAAGATACAAGTTTGTTGTTTAGCAGAAATTCTGCCAGGGGCCGTATTAAATGGAGGATTTGTTGCAGTGAGGATAATTTGTTCTTTATATAGGTGGAATAAATTATACTCAATATAATTGGTAGGTGTGCGTAGCACCTAACCAATCCCGTGAGGTCATAAATCAAGTAACTGAGCCAACATTTCTCCGGAGTACATTTGCAATTAGAAAAAGCTGGTTTTCAATCAAACAGTTCGTGGTAAAGAACTGTAGTAAGGAGCGACCCGGCTCAATAGTAACCAAAACTCTAAAGAATTGAATTTTGATATCAATAGCTACATCAAAAGAATCGCATTTTAATGCTGATTTTAAATATATAAGTTTCATCAAGTTTAGTCCTACCCATCAAAAGTTACGAGCCTGAGAAAATTTGCCTTATTTATGAAAATAGGGAGAAACACCCCCAAAAAGTCGTAGGATCTTAACGAAAATGACATCATCAGATTCAGCGTATCAGAGAACCCTACTGTAGAAGTTTCAAACTCCTATCTACAAAAATGTGGAATTTTGTATTTTTTGCCAGAAGACAAATCACGGGTGCGTGTTTATTTGTTTGTTTTTTTTTCCCCAGGGGTCATCGTATCGACCAAGTGGTCCTAGAATGTCGCAAGAGGGCTCATTCTAACGGAAATGAAAAGTTCTAGTGCCCTTTTCAAGTGACCAAAAAATTTGGAGGGCATCTAGGCCCCCTCCCACGCTCATTTTTTTCCCAAAGTCAACGGATCAAAATTTTGAGATAGCCATTTTGTTCAGCATAGTCGAAAACCATAATAACTATGTCTTTGGGGATGACTTACTCCCCCACAATCCCTGGGGGAGGGGCTGCAAGTTACAAACTTTGACCAGTGTTTACATATAGTAATGGTTATTGGGAAGTGTACAGACGTTTTCAGGGGGATTTTATTTTATTTGGGGGTGGGGCTGAGGAGAGGGGGCTATGTTGGAGGATCTTTCCTTGGAGGAATCTGTCATGGGGGAAGAAAAATTCAATGAAAAGGGCGCAGGATTCTCTAGCATTACTATAAGAAAACAATGAAAAATAAACATGAAAACGTTTTTTTCAAATGAAAGGAAGAAGTAGCATTGAAACTTAAAACGAACCGAGATTATTACGCATATGAGGGGTTCTAAAAATACTTTAGCATAAAGAGCGAGGTATTTAGGAGGAGATAAATACCTTGCTCTTTATGCTAAAGTATTTTTAGTAATTTCAACTATTTATTCTACGGCCTTTCTGATTCAGGCGTCATTCTTAAAGAATTGGGACAAAACTTACGATTTAGTGTAAAGAGCGAGGTATTAACGAGGGTACAAACCCCCTCGTATACATAATAAAAATATAAGGTTATGAAAGTTTGTTACGTAAGTTAATTCTTAAGTTACGCATATTTTTTACTAATAAAAACGTTCGTTAAAATTAAAAGTTCTAGTTGCCTTTTTAAGTAACCGAAAAATTACAGGGCAACTAGGCCTCCTTCCTCACCCCTTATTTCTCAAAATCATCTGATCAAAACTAAGAGAAAGCCATTTAGCCAAAAAAGGAATTAATATGCAAATTTCATTTTAATAATTTATGTGCGGAGAGCCAAAACCAAACATGCATTAATTCAAAAACGTTCAGAAATTAAATAAAAAAAACTAATTTTTTTAGCTGAAAGTAAGGAGCGACATTAAAACTTAAAACGAACAGAAATTACTCCGTATATGAAATGGGTTGTCCCCTCCACAATCCCTCGCTCTTTACGCTAAAGTTTGACTTTTTGCCACAATTCTACTTTTTAAAACAATTAAAAGCTTTAGCGTAAAGAGCGAGGGATTGTGGACGGGACAACCCATTTCATATACGGAGTAATTTCTGTTCGTTTTAAGTTTTAATGTCGCTCCTTACTTTCAGCTAAAAAAATTAGTTTTTTTTTATTTAATAATCAGAAAAGATTATACCTTGCTTTGTCTCACGGCATGGCAGAGAGATCAAGTTGAAACATTCAGCTGTAAGTTGTTTTTTTTTTTTTTTTTTTTTTTCAAAATGTAAAGATGTTGCCTAACACTGTTAAGATTTCCTAACTACCATGAAGATTTATGGTAGCCTTTTTCTTGAAAAATTATTTGGCTTAATTTCTGCTCATCTTTTACTTTTCTTTGAAAAACTTCATGTATATTTTTTTCGAAATAATATCTCTTCATTTTTAATTGAAATAGTCTTTTTTATACATTAAAAAAAGAATGTCTTCAACCTTTTCGGTTTCTCTCTATAAAAATGTAAATTTTTGGCTGACTATTTATATATTGGACCAAATATTGCAACAATTTAAAAAATAAATGTACAATAATGCTTTACGGGGTGGGTACGCGGAAAAATGCTCAAATAAATGGCTTGAAATCTGCATAATCTTTGGAACTCTACAGGGCTGACGAAATTGCAACTTCCACTCTCGTTATAAAATTGCGCATAGATAAATATTACTCAAACATCACTTCCTAATTCACTGAAAGTTTCAACTTAATTCTCTTATCCTTTCTTGCGATATTTCAAACGCATCCTTTTGAAACCTTGGGTACACATGCTACATTTTCATTTCGCCCAGTTCCCCATTCAACATGACCTGATAATTTTAACTAAATACCCTTAGCCGTTCCTGATATATCGTAGACATGTCCTTTGGAAAAATGTGACAGATATACTGTCTTTTAAATTAGTTAAACATTCCCAAAAATATACCCTGAAGGCTTATGGAAATACCCTGAGTCTTTCCTGGGATATTGCAAAGATACCCTTTTAACAATCCATGGTACGCATGTTTTATTTGAATTAGTTTTAAATTCTCCGAAGCTTTCCCTGGAAAATTTAACTTAATGCCGTAATCCCTTCTCGAAATATTGCTTCTGGGCTAGTTTTACAATCTGGATACACATAAACTCTTTTCATTTAGTTCAATAGTAGTGACGGTCACATGTAGTCCCAGTCGCAGTTACGAAAAATTAAGCAAGAAAGTCGCAGTTCCTAGTAGTCGCTGCAGTATCAAAAAGTGGCAGCAGTCTCAAGTAGTCACAGTCAAAATGTCAAATATTCGAAGTGATAGTACCAAGTAGTTGCATTGGCAGTCGTAAGTAGCTGCAGACACGAGTAGTTGTTGTGGTCAAAGTCGCATCTTGTCACAATTTCAGTTCCAATTAGTCACAGTCGCAGTCAGAAATGGTTGAACTCGCAGTTGCAAGTATTCAGAGTCGCAATTAGCCCAAGTTACAAGACACCCCAACATACGTTTAACATACACCCCAGCACTCCTGTAAGTTTCACCTTACTGTCTTTAGCAGTTCCAGATATATTGCAGATACATCCTTATAACATCCATATTTAGCTAAATGTCACCTTCAACATGCCCTGAAAATTCCAACTTAATACTTGTATCCGTTCCCAAGATATCACAAATACGCCCTTATGACGAACTTGAATGGACGTACTGTCTTTTGATTTACCTCAACATCCCCAATAGCATGCTACGAGAGATCCAACATGACACTCTTAGCTATTCCTGGGATATTGAACAAGCATTTTTGACAATCTGGGTACACAAAGTACCTTTTGATTTAGCTTTACACACCCTCAACTTTCTTTGAAAAATATAACTTGGTATTTTACTCTGTACCTAACATTTTTCTAAGACTGTTCCTAAAACATAAAAAAAAGCTCTTAGCCAATTTATATTTGCGTTATATTTGAGTGACTCTGCTGTTTGATTCTCTTAGGTTTGTTCTTTACTAAATCCAGCTAAGAAAAAGCCGAATGATGTTATATTTGAGTGACTATGCTGTTTGATTATCTTAGGTTCGTTCTTTACGAATCCAGCTAAGAAAAAGCTGAATCCTTTTTCTGTAGAGAGAGAAAAAAGATTCGGGTTCGTCCTCGGTTACTTGGTTACGAGGTGGTTTTGCTTTCGCATAACCTTATCACCGTAATCAAATTTCGGGTCCTAAAGCGGGTTGGTGCATCTGAGCTATACTCCAGGCCCTGCATATACAGAGATAAACTACCCCCTGCACCAGTTCAGGTCAAACCAACAGATAATGTATAAGCATGCGATACTCCGTAGCAGTGAGATAGATTTATAATGCCAGACAAAGTTGTTTTTTAACTGCCTTTTCTAAGTTGTTTCCTCCAAAGGGTTGAAGTTGTATAATTATAAAATAAAGACGTTGAACCCACATCAAACCTTATCAGTCTTGAAAGGTAGCAATTGATCCTTCACGTTGCTACATTCCGCTCAAATGGGCCTATTTCATGTCCTCTTGAACTGTTTAAAGGGAGTTCCGGGAATCCCATATAAAGTAGTTAACCATATTCAGGAATAGGTTTTATAAAATAAATAGTGCTCTTAAGAACCACACAAAGATATGCTAACTCATAAATTTTGAAGTTAAGACTAAACTATAGTCTTTTTTTCAAAATGTGGCGATAAATCCTAAGCATAATCTTTTCCAAGTGCTTTGAGCATATTTAGGCTCCAACTCTAATTAAATAAAAAAAAAACAAGTTTTTTAAATGAAAGTCAGGAGCGACATTAAAACTTAAAACGAACAGAAATTACTCCGTATATGAAAGGGGCTTTTCCTTCTCAACGCCCCGCTCTTTACGCTAAAGTTTGACTCTTTCTCTTAACTCTACATTTTAAAACAGTAAAAACCTTTTTAATTAACCGACAAACAGCTTAAGCATAATGCTAGGCACAAACGGAATGATTTTGAACGCTGCATGTCCGAGTTACGGTGTTCTTACGGAGTTAAGGATATAAAAAACATTCTAGAAAGAGCATCTTGGTTCAACTATACGATAGAGCACACTGTGCTGGGATGGGAGATTGGGGAAGTGGGGGGGATAGTTTCTGCAGCATTAGTGATGAAGCCTGCTGAAAAAAGTCGAATGTATATGAAATACACCTTAGCCCACGCAAAAGCTTTTTCAAACTATACTACTGTCGCCTGCAGTAACTCTTTTCTGACAATCTTAGTAAAAGCTTGATCACCAGTACTTAATTTTATGTTTATTTAATGTTTGTTTATTGTTTATTATGTATTGATCAATATTTTGGATTTAACCTAGTAGCGTCTTCGGTAAATGGAAACTTTTCTTCGGTAGCGCTCGAATAAAATTCTTTCCCTACCCCCAATAAAAATGCTGGCGGTATGCCCTTGTTAAATGCAAACGGCAAGAACTTAACATTTGATGTAAAACATAAAGACATGGTCCCCTATTCAATAGTATTCAGATCCCGATAGATATTAACTTACTAAACCTTACTTGTTTCTGAGGTGTTGCAAATACACCCTTTTGATTACCTGGATGCATATAGGTGGTATGATTTATCTTAGCATACACTGAACACTTCAACAAAATATCCTTAGCTGTTCTTGAAATACTGCAGGAACGCCACTTTGACATCATGGATAAACATACTATGGTTTGATTTAACTCAATTCAATATTCCCTCAGCATGTTATAAAAGTTTTAACTTAATAACCTTACCCGTTTCTGTGACATTGCAGATGTGTCTTTTTACATTCCTGATAGATATAGTGTACGTCTCTAGCTAGCACATAGTGCAGCAAGCTTCTAACAACTTACTGTAATTTTCAACTATCCTTAGAAGTTCCTGATATATTGTAGATGCACTTTTTTGACAACATGGATGCACATAGCGCCTTATGACTTAGTTTTACATTCCCCTCAGCTTTTCCAGAAAGTTTGAAGTTATTTTCCTTAGTTTCCCTTGGTTATTGCACATAATCAATTTTTACAACCATAACACATTTAGTTTATTTTGATTTAGGTAAATATCGTCCTGAATTCTTTTTTTCAAACGTTCTATGAGAAGTATTTTAGATGAACTGAATAAATAATCAGATAATTTCGGACCTTAACCTCTTAAACTTTGATATAAAAGAGTCCGATACAAGGGGAATGTAGTACTCGTAACAATTAAGATATTCCTAGTTATGCTATTCCTTATCATGCTTTGAAATTTTCAACTTCGCTTGAATAATGGCAAACCCTCTATGTAAACAATGGACAAATTGCATAACTTACAACTTTTGCTGCTGGGGCTGTGGGGGTTATGCCATCCCCAAAGAAATGGATATTGGAATCTTCATTTATGTTAAACAGACAGTTTTCTCAAAAATTTTATCTGACGTCTTTAGAGAGACAGTAAAGAGGGACGTGGTAGAGGGCTGGATGTCCTCTAATCACTTTTGACTCTTAAAAAGAGCACTAGAACTTTCCCTTTTAAAATCAAATGAGCCCCTTCCGAAGATTCTACAACAACTTTTTCCATAAGAAGAGGCTCGGTGAACCAAAAAAAATATAATAATAAATAAAGCAAAAGAGCTGACTTCACTCTTTACTTAGGTAGCACGACGCTGCCTGCAATATAATATATTAAACCAGGACAATGCATCGTTTACTACCGATTACTACAGTACTACATTGGCTATGGGACTCTCCTCCCAAACAGGAAGAGGAGTATTGGAATTCGAGTTGCTTGTTAGAAATAATTATTACTTCTTTAAAAAATTAAAGTCACTAAATATGGCGACCTAGATATAGAAACAGCCAGTTTTTTAAATAACGATATCACAACCATGAATTACAATATTATTCCGAGTCACAAGAAAGCCAAATTTACTAGGTCATAAAATTTATTTTATGGCGGCATGACGGAACAGGGTATTTGAAGTCAACCTTCGGGGCATACTAAGGTGAATGTTAAGCTAAACCAAAAGACGCTATATATATCTATGCTCTGAAGTGACTTACCTGCAATATTTCGAAACAACAATGATATCAAATTAAAGCTTCAATGCATGTTGAGATAAATAAAAACTTACTATGTGCTTCGATGTTGTCAAAAGGCCGTACGTGAAACATCTCAGGAACAGCCAAGGTTACTAAGCAGAAACTTTAAAGGAATATTGAGAATATATAACTGAATCATAGGACACTTTGTGCATCCAGGTTGTCAAAAGAACATATCTGTAATATCACACGAAATTCTAAGGGTATGAAATCGAGTAAATATATACATGAATCCATTACTAACATTGAGACAAGGTAAACACGCCACTCGGTTCCTTTTTAATGCTCCTTCAAAAATAATAATCACTCCAGTCGCAAATACACCCTCTTTCCTTGTGGTTGCTGTCTGCATTCATAAATCATTTTAAATTAATATTTGACAACCATCAGAACTGAAATGTTTTAAGTTCAGATATAGTCTAAGGGTTTTGACAAGTCAAAAAAACGAAGCATTGACAGATACAAAACAACAGAGAAATGTCTTCATTCGGCATATAAATGGGACCATCAAGGGGGAAGGGGGTGACTTTGTGAATGAAACGATTACTATACTCAATAAGAGCATAAAAATGGTATCTAACAGTGTGTTTGCCTTGTTCCTACGTCGATAATGGTATTATAGTTGCGAGGAAGCCGCTGAACAAGATCAAAGGTCAATATGAGTAGTAAGGCACTGATCACTTCAAATAAAAGCTATAGGGAAAGGTTACTTTACACAACAGCTGTGGGAAAAGGTTACTTCATACTGAGGCTATAGAGAAATGTTACTTCCAAGCAAGTTAAAATACACAAAAATGAACCTTCACCGAATTGCATTTAAAGCTATAGGGAAATATTACTTTATAACAAAGACATCGGACTCGTGAGCAATTGTGAGCATGTTAACAAATTTCGTATGCTATTTCTTCTAATTTTTGAATTTCAGATTTAAATCTGAACCTTTCAAATGTCGGGAATATCAATTTTTTTAAATTTTCAGAGTTTCTTACATTAAGTTTTGACAAAAAACGAGAGGCTTTGCCTCCTCCAGTCCCATCCTTCCTAACGACATCAGTATCGTTTTTTTTTTTATATGTATCTCTGCAAAACTTGATTTTTTTTTATCTCAATATAAAGATTTCTCCGAAAATAAGAGATAAGAATTTAATTCCCTCCTCATAAGGATAACAAGGAGATACTTTAAAGATTTTCTTTAAAGGAAGCATCTTTGGAAACATAAATTATTTCCGACATGACCATAATTATATGTCATAACAAAACTAAATTTATATGTAACCTAAACCTGCAATCATTTAAATACAATAACAGCTACAACAAAGCTAATTAATTATATTTTCTTCTTTTTTGGGGGGGGGGGGGGGGGGTGACTCCAGATTTTATGTCGTGGGGATGAGGCAAAACATTTTCTCCACTGATAGTCAACACTGTTTCAAACTACATCCACTAACATATGGAAACCCATAAATTTTTCTAAGATTTTCCGAAACAAAAGCTATTCAAAGGAAAATAAACAGTGACATGAAAATAATAATGAGTTTGAATTTTCAAGGACTTTCTATTTGTTTACTGAAGTTATTAACGCTGCCTCTGAACCAGCTTGACTTTAATCCTTGAAAAGTTGGGTATACCAAGAAAATAAAGAAAAAAAAAATCCTAGACGCAGAGCAAGATGAACAGCTCTATAATTTCAAGTTAACTTACTTCACGAAAGTTTTGCCTTTTTATTGTAATTTCGTGTTTTTTTTTTCGCTACTTTTATGAAGATGGTAGATACAAATAAAATTAAAAAAAAATTATAGTGTATATTCCATGATATACATGCTTATTTTAGACGATTACTTCATTGTGAGGGGCTTCATAAACTTTCTCTGTATTATCTAATATGTACCAAAATACAGCTAGATGAATGAAAATGGATCAAGAACCAGCAAACTGTTGGATTACATTAAATACAGGAAATTATAAAAAAAATCCCACAAGTCTTCAGACTTCAAGAACTCGTAGGATTGCATACCTAGAGACGAAGAAGCCACCTTCCCAAGTCTACGTACCTACATCAAAGCCACCTCTTGCTCCCTTGAGAAGAAGGTCCAACCGCTGCTTAGGGAACTTATTTTAGACTATTGCTTCATTGTCAGGGGCTTCAGAACCATAGTTTGTATCATCTAGGATGTGCCAAAATTTAGCTAGGTGAAAGAAAATGCACTAAGGCCCAACAAACTATCCGAATATTAAATAAAGGAGAGTATGAAAAAACAAAGTAAAAGTCTTCAGACTTCAAGGACCTGTCAGATCGCATGCCTAGAGACGAAGGACCCACCTTCCTAAGTCGACTTACCAATACCATAGCAATCTCTTGCTCTTTTGAAAGGAATGACAGTTCTTAGCCTATAATTTCCGATCTTTGCCTATAACAATGCGATGAAGCCAGGTGAAATACTAAAAAAGGGGAATATTTCTAGAAAGAAAAATATTACACTTTTTATTCGAAAAACTTTTCCCTAAATACACTAGTTTTCATCGACCAGTTTAAATGTTTTTGGAAGAGGGTCCGGTATAACATGTAAATAATGACGGAGTATTCTCTGATTTTGTCTTCCGGCATATTGTTTCGAAACAATTGGACTTTCCCATTTCGGATGAAAGAGCTCGGCTGTAATAACGGTCCTGCCCGATTCAAGGGCATATATTGTATGGTTTCTTCCAATTCCGGCCTGAAAATTAATCTAATAAGAAAAAAATATGAGCACAGAACTAACAAGCACAGATTGTGAGTCAAACTACAAACTGCTTTTCTACAGCAAAACCAACCTACTATTTAAAAGGAGAAGACAAGCACACTCACAATCTAAGTTCTTCCACTGACAGAACAGGAGAATTTCTATCGGAGGTTTAAATAAGGTTTCTAGTAAAAAATAAACACATAAAAAGTTAGATTGGATTTTAGACTGCACTAGCTTTGTATTATCAATAAGAAAAGAATAAGATTATTCAAATAAGTCCATGAAAAAAAAACATATACAACAAAAAGGCTTTCAAATAACAATTCACTCCAACAACAATGGTACGTTTAAACATGACAAAATTGTTGTGTGTAAGTCATCCTTGACCAAGTCAGCCAAAGTGGCAGAGAGAGGCAAAAAGCAGCTCAGAAAGCACCAAAATAAGGGGATTATCCGTAGCAAGTATCCTTGTCTGGATAGAAAGAGAAAATTTTCTACGTAGCTCAGAAAAAGATGGGAGGCCACCACCAACAAACATTCCAGATGCACTACAATTCGAAGGAAGATTAAGAAGCCACCGTAAAGAATTGTTATAAAGAACCCGAAGAGGATTCTCACACCTAACAGACAGAGATTGTACAAAAGCTAGACCGTACAACGGAGTGCAGTAAGCTCTGAAAAGAAAGCATCTGACAGAAGGGTCGCAACTCCCAAGCTTACGAATGAGCAAGTTAGCCCTGCAGCATAGCGAACGTGAAATTGCCTTAACATGAAGCCCATCACTCAGAGTTGGAGCCACCGGGAATCCAAGATATTTGTAGGATTCAAAAAAAGATAATGGCACTCCAGAATGCCAATTCATAGGGATATGTATCAAAGGAGTTCCCTGGGGAATAAACGCCATACACTGGGTCTTAGCCGTGTTGAACACGGTATCATTGGCTGACACAAATTCATTACATATTGAAAGTAAATGGTTAAGTGCAGCCACTGTAGGAGCTAAAATAACCAGGTCATCAGTATATCTCAGGTTATGTAAGCAAACACCATAAATGAAGCAGCCAACCCCAGTTTATGCCAAACGCAGGTTAAGAACATCCCCATAAAGGTTATACAGCAACGGTGAGAGGACCCCACCTTGCCGCACACCATTCAAAACAGGGAAAGACTCACTGAAATAACCACTCCATTTGATTTTGAAACGCTTCCCTTCAAACCAGTATTAAAGGGTTCCAATGATACGACGGTCAACTCCTTTAGTGTCTATTTTGAGCTTCTCAAGGTTCATTCGATCGAAAGTCGCCTTTCCATCAACGAAGCATACAAACACGACACTGGATAAAAGCCAAAAGTACTGCACTACAGATTTAAGGATAAACACACAGAACTCCGTCGAAGATCCTTCTTTGAACCCAAATTGATAATGTGATGAATCAATCTGGGGTGATATCAAAGAGTATAGACATTTTTCTAAAAGTTTTGAGATGGAGCCGCTAGAGCAATCGGTCTGTAATTGCTTAACGATGCCATATCACCGGCATTCGACTTCGGAATAGGAACCAGGCAAACTTCAGTAAGGGAATCTGGGACATAGCAGTGGTTAAGGAAACCATTGAAGAGCAGTGTCAACAAACAAATCAGGGATGGGCCACCATGCTTAATGTGATTTGCCGTCACTCCATCAAGTCGACCAGACCTGCTGCCCGAAAGCCCAGATAATGGATCGTGTATCAGTTTAAGATCAGGTTAAGATCATCCACATAAAGGTTATACAGCAACGGTGAGAGGACCCCACCTTGCCGCACACCATTCAGAACATGGAAAGACTCACTGAAATAACCAGTCCATTTGATTTTGAAACGCTGCACTTGAAACCAGTAATGAAGAGTTCCAATGATACGACGGTCAACTCCTTTAGTGTCTATTTTGCAAGGAGCTTCAAGGTTCATTCGATCGAAAGCCGCCTTTGCATCAACATAGCATGCATATACGGCACTGGAAAAAAGCCAAAAGTACTGCACTACAGATTTAAGGATAAACACACAGAACTCCGTCGAAGATCCTTCTTTGAACCCAAATTGATAATGCGATGAATCAATCTGGGGTGATATCAAAGAGTATAGACATTTTTTTTAAAGTTTTGAGATGGAGCCGCTAATCGGTCTGTAATTGCTTAGCGAAGCCAAATCACCGGCATTCGACTTCGGAATAGGAACCAGGCAGACCTCAGTAAGGGAATCTGGGACATAGCAGTGATTAAGGAAACCATTGAAGAGCAGTGTCAACAAACAAATCAGGGACGGGCCAGCATACTTAATGTGATTTGCTGTTACTCCATCAAGCCCACCAGGCCTACTGCCGGAAAGCCCAGACAATGGATCCTGTATCAGTGTCCAAGGACCTATTACTCCCCCTAGCAGTTAGTTCACATGTTCAAACGAATCCTTGCTTAAGGATAATGCTTTCATCTTCTACATAGAAATCTGCCAATACTGACTGCAACCTGTAAAAATAAACGATGAATGAATTGTAACCCTTTGCATATTGTTGCTTAAGCTTGGTGGAAATATATACAAAGCTTTAGAGCACAAGTCCTATATACGTTATTGACATAACCGAAAAGGATTCGCTTTCTCTAGGGGTTGGGGGGAGGGTTAATTCTGAAAAATTAGAAAAAATTAGGTATTTTTAACTTACGAAGGAGTGATCGGATCTTATTGAAATTTCATACTTAGAAGGACCTCATAACTCAGATTTCTTTTTTTTAAATTCCGACCGGATCCGGTGTCATTGGGGGGACCGGAAATCATGGAAAACACTTAGAGTGGAGGGATCGGGATGAAACTTGGTGGGAAAAATAAGCACAAGTCCTAGATATGTAATTGACATAAACGGAACGGATTCGCTCTCTTTAGGGGAGTTGGGGCAGGATTAATTCCGAAAAATTAGCAAAAATGAGGTATTTTTAACTTACAAAGGAGCGATCGAATCTTACTGAAATTTCATACTTGGAAGGAACTCGTAACTCAGATCTATATCTGATAATAAATTCCAATTGGATCCAGTTTCATTGTGGGGAGGGGGTGTTTGGAGGGGGTGTCCCCCCAGTGTTTTTGGGGGGAGTTGGAGGGGGTGTTAATTCGGAAAATTAGAAAAATTGAGGTATTTTTAACTTACGAATGGATGATCGGATCTTAATGAAATTTGATATTTAGAAGGATACCGTGTCTCAGAGCTCTTATTTTAAATCCCAGCCAGATCCGGTGACACTGGGGGGAGTTGGAGGGGAGAACCGAAAATCTTGGAAAACGCTTAGAGTGGAGAGATCGAGATGAAACTTGGTGGGAAAAATAAGTACAATTCCTAGATATGTTTGACATAACTGGAACGGATTCACTCTCTTTAGGGGAGTTAGGGGGAGGGTTAAGTCTGAAAAATTAGAAAAAATGAGGTATGTTTAACTTACGAAGGAGTGATCGGATCTTAATGAAATTTCATATTTAGAAGAACCTTGTAACTCAGATCTCCTATTTTAAATCCGGACCGAATCCAGTGTCACTGGGGAAAGTTGGGGGGACCAAAAATCTTGGAAAACGCTTAGAGTGGAGATATTAGGATAAAACTTGGTGGGAAGAATGCACTAGTCCTAGATACGTGATTGACAACGCCTGACTGAATCCACTCTCTTTGGGGGAGTTGGAGGGGGTGTTAATTTGGAAAAATTAGAAAAATTGAGTTATTTTTAACTTAAGAACGGGTGACCGTTCATGAGGTATTTTTAAATTTGATATTTAGAAGGAACTCATGTCTCAGAGCTCCTATTTTAAATCCTGACTAGAGGTGATGATATTGGGGGGAGGGGAGTTGGAGGGGAAACCGGAAATCTTGGAAAACGCTGAGAGTGGAGAGATGGGGATAAAACTTGAGGGATAGAATAAGCAAATGTCGTAGATACGTCATTGACGTAACCTGATTGGATCCACTGTCTTTGGGAGGGTTAGGGGGTCCAGTGCTTTGGCGAGTTCGATGCTTCTGGACGTGCTAGGACGATGAAAATTGGTAGGCGTGTCAGGAACCTGCACAAATTGACTCGACAAAGTCGTTTCCCCGATTCGACCATCTGGGGGGGGGGGGGCTGAAGGGAGAGGAAAGATTAGACAAATGAGGTATTTTTTTAATTACGAGTGGTTGATCGGATCTTAATGAATTTTGACATTTAGAAGGACCTCGCGTCTCAGAGCTCCCCGACTGGTATTAAGCCTCTATGAGCTCTTAGCTCTTCCTGCCTCGTCACAAGTGCATATATATATAGGCTATATATATATATATATATATATTATATATATATATATATATATATATATAGATATATAGATATATAGATATATATCACAGATGCGCGTTTGTTTGTTTTTTGTGTTTTTTTTTCCTTGGATGATCGTATCGATTCAATGGTCCTGGAATGTCGCAAGAGGGCTCATTTTAATAGAATTAAAAGTTCTAGTTCCCTTTTTAAGTGGCAAAAAAATGGAGGGCAACTAGGCCTCCTCCCACGCTCATTTTTCCCCCAAAGTCACCGGATCAAAAATTGGAGATAGTCAATGGAGATTGAAGCCAAATCAATAAATCTTATTGGGTGTGACTAAAATCTTAATAAAACCAACAATTCTAAGCTTGTATCTACTAATATAGTGAGCTTCCCTTGTGCATAGTGGATAGGCTCAGTACTACAAGTTGTAGTACTGTTTATAATTAAGTACAGTTTATAAACAAGTAATGTTTTTTTTTAAATAGTAATGCTACATATTTTGTTGCATGGATGTCTCTCCCATATTTAATAATGTTGAGATTGAATTGCAAGTACTAGGTGTCGGAAATAAATCCAAAGTAGAACCAAGAATGTAAATTGTTTGGTTTTTCTGGAAGAGTGGAGACCATCATTAAATCAATAATGATTACTTTGGTAAGAACTTAAAAAAATCATTCTTAGCAATCTTCATAGGTGAAGTAATAAGGGAACAGCCTCATGTGTTCCATGGACCATCTTTAGCAATCTGTCATCCTTCATCTGCAGAACGTGTCCAAAATATCTTCAATATCGGACAAGTGGATACCCATCCCAATTGATTACTTTGCTTTCAGTAATAATATCAAGAAAGACCATATAAAGGAGGAAGAGTAGAAGTCAAGTGCTTGAATTCTTCTCTCATCAAATTGTAATACACAATCAACAAACACAAATTCATTCAACAGAGCGTGCACGAGATCTACTTCTTCAATTTATACGATAGTTCTTGGACGTTGTTGTCGTACCTGCTTCTCTAATAATCTTTGGCAATCTGTCATCCTTCATCCGCGGAACGTGTCCAAAATATTCTGATATTAGAAAAGTGGATACCCATCCCAATTGATTATTTTGCTTTCAGTAATAATGCCAAGGAAGGCAATAGAAAGGAGGAAAAGCGGTAGTCTCGTGCTTCAATTCTTCTCTCATCAAATTGTGATATACAGTCCACAAATACAAATTTATTCAACGGAGCATACATGAAATCTACTTCTTCAATTTATACGAAAGTCCCTGGACTTTCCTGATATATCTGTTCCTCTTTTGTTCATTGCACTCAAAACGAACAAATCTTTTGTTCATTGTGTCTAGTGCACCCAAACTCAAATTTTAGAAATGTTTGTATAGAAAAAAAAAATCAGTGTAAAAATAGTTCGAATTTTCCTGAGAAGGGTTCTTTTGACTCACCTTTGCACATGATATGTATGTTATTATCTATCAAAACTTCAGCCATGATGTTTTCATTACAAGGTATTGCTGTATCATCCTGAAATATGGTTAGAAAACCTATATAGCTAGTAAGGTATGAGAGAAAAAAGAAGAACAGACAATACTAATTATGACGCGTACTGCTTCCAAATTGTATTTACCGAAATTCTGCAACAACTAAATTAAAAAAACGCTTGCTTTATAAAATAAATGATTGTCTTACATATTGACCAGGATGAAAACGAAGCGATCGATTGGCAAGATCTGGATGGTCATCATCAAAAAAGAAACGAGGCCTCTGAGTGGCCAGCAGCGTTCCTGACGTCACATAGTCCCCATCATTTCTCATTAGTCTTCTCTTCCCTTGTTTTCTTGTAGTAGCTGTGGCAGCAGCTTTTGCATAGTTTTGTACCCTGATTGTTGACGCATATCCTTGAATTAAGATTTATTTACTGAACACTTTATGCAACAAACAAACATGTACAGTGTATGTTTATTAAATCAAATCATGGCGTTAAATATACCGTTTCAAATTTCATCAGTCAAGAAGACGGTCATCATATTCTGTTCAGGGATGCAGTCCTATGCTTGCAAGTGAATGTTTAGCAAAATACATAGTCATAGACAGAATCAGGTACAGCCCAAAGGGGGAGGGGAGAATCATAGGATCTTCTGTAGGAAAGTGAGGTATTAACATAAGAAAAGTGCTGTTTTTAGGCCCAAACATGTCTGGAGGGAGACCTTTAGATCTATCAAGGAGAAATCCACTATCTATTCTTCCTATGTGAAGAAATGCACAGTATATTTAATTGGTTGTATGTCATCTAAAAAACCTAACATTTGAGCACAATTTTATTTTCTGGCTTTTGGAGATGATGAAAATATAGCCTGTACAGGGTCCTTTTCCAAAAAATGCTGCAGGCAAAGTTACAAGATTAGAAACCCGTAGGCAACCTCAGTTTGTATAAAGTAATATTTCAAAGTTTTTTAGCACTACTGATTCTATTTTTAACATTTCTTGCTGTGTTTTATATTGACTAGTTATCGCATGTTCAGATTCAGACGATTTTACTACTAAAATGAAAGCCTATATCCAATTTTAAACTTAATGTATATAATTTATACAGTACTTAGTTATGTATATTAGTTAGGATCCCCCTTACCCTATGCATAGATAGGCAGTAGTAGGATAATAGAGAAAGAAGAACAAAACTGCAACATATTACAATAATGATAATAAAAACATACTATGTACAACACTTTTTTGTTGTTCTGGCTGAGCGTCCTTCTCTTGGGTTGACCTATATTAATGACTAAATAGTCAGTCTTTTCTTCTCACCCTGTGTAGTCAATTCCTGGTCAGATTGCTTAGGCGTGAAAGCAAGAAATTCCAAATTGTTTCCAGAATTTATTGTGTAACTGTTTCAGAATCACTACAGAATCCACTGAACAACTTGTCCCTTTATCACCACTTCTTGTCAATCAATTCAAAGACATTGAAAAAAGAGTAGCTTGTGTTTTGTCATATGCTAAATAACAAATGCAGGCTCAATGAAGATAAAACCTCTTGGAGTCTAGCATATGAAAAACTTAAATGCCTGGTCTTGAACCTTAGTCGTTAGTGTGGTACTTCTTCAAAACGACCCCAATTACAGTCAATATACCATTCATTGTTATGCCACAGGATTGAGCATGAGTGAGAAATTTAATACAGTAGGCCTACAGGCTTAACTTGAGCAACAGCTTGTACCTCCTACAGTAGACATCCATAATTATTTGCACAGCTGGTGCTTTACACAATACATGATCTGCTGATTATCAGGGCTCCAAAAAGTATTTGGCTAAAGGTACTCAAATTAGAGAGGCTGTCAGATACTGGATAGAGTTCTAATTTTTTTTTTTTTTAGCGAAAAGCAAATCCCTATAGGTCCATGGTTTAATGGGTCATATTTTTTACCATACCATCCAAGCATTGCTTAGATGTGATGAACAACAACTTTAACATGTCTGTTCAGCTGAGTAGAAGCTACAAAATCAAGAGAATTCCTACTTCACAGCTTTTCAACTGGTCTAACTAAGAGATATTTTTAGGAATAACAGACACATAAATTATGGATGATTTGTGTTGCTGATTTAAACGCAATTTCAATTGAAATAACACCCCTCTCCCCACCCTCAAAAAATAAATGCAAGAAAGAACATTTTAAAGCCTTATTGATAGTGTTACAAATGGTAAAATTGAGTATTTTACATATTTTCCCTGTAATTTTACAGATTCCTATAAAATTGGTACTTTACTTATTTTACTATCTTAAGTATTTTGCCAATATTTTTCGTATTTTATGACACCTTGTAGTTATTATCTCAAAAAAACTATCTAAAGGCTTGGAGAAACAGGCTTGAATATGATATTCTTATTTTACTGGACACACATTAGGGCAAAAAAAGTAATATAACTTAAATTGCACTGATTAATTTTGTTGTGAAGTGTTTATGATTGAGTGATAAATTGGTAGTTGAATAGCCTTTCTCTTACATTTACATTTGCTTATTTTCTTTTAATGAACATTTTATGTAAGCATAATGCAAACATTTATTTTACAATTATCCTCTCCCTTCCAGGAAAAGAAAAAATCATTTATGACTTCAATTTAGTTTTATATATATATATATATACATATATATATATATATATATATATATATATATATATATATATATATATATATATATATATATATATATATATATATATATATATATATATATATATATATATACATATATATATATATATATATATATATATATATATATATATATATATATATATATATTATTTCACATATATATCATAAAAAACAAAATTATGAGTAACAAAGGATTTGATTAGGGAGTATCCAGAAATTCAAAGAAGTTTAAAGTGTCAGGGTAATAAACACAAATTAGCCCCTGCTTTCAACCCTAAGCAAATCAAAACCAATTTATTATAAACAAATAAAATGAATGAAAATCCAATTTATGTGCCCTAAACTAAATAGTGCTTTAGAACAAGAGCTAAGAGCTTATATGGCACTTGTGACGAGGCAAGAAGAGCTAAGAGCCAAGAGCTCATATGGTATGAGCTCTAACAAAATTCTAAGAATCAAAAGATTGATTTAAAAGGAAAATCAGAGGCTTAATGCCGGTCGGGATTTAAAATAAGAGCTCTGAGTCAAGTTGTCCTTCTAAATTTCAAAATTCATTAATATCCGATCACCCACTCGTAAGTTTTAAATACCAATTTTTTTCTAATTTTTCCTCTCCCTTTAGCCCCCCTGGTGGTCGAATCTAGGAAAACGACTTTATCAAGTCAATTTGTGCAGGTCCCTGACACGCTTACCAATTTTCATCGTCCTAGCACTTCCAGAAGCACCAAACTCGCCAAATCACTGAACCCCTCCCCCCAACTCCCCCAAAGAGAGCGAATCCAGTACGGTTACGTCAATCACGTATCAAGGACATTTGCTTATTCTATCCACCAAGCTTCATCCTGATTCCTCCACTCCAAGTGTTTTCCAAGATTTCCCCCTCCAACTCCCCCCCAATGTCAAAAGATCTGGTCGGGATTTGAAATAAGAGCTCTGAGACATGAATTCCTTCTAAATATCAAATTTCATTAAGATCCAATCACCTATTCGTAAGATAAAAATACCCCAATTTTCACGTTTTCCAAAAATTCCGGTTTCCCCCTCCAACTCCCCCCAATGTCACAGGATCTGGTCGGAATTTATAATTAGAGCTTTAAAGCACAAGATCCTTCTAAATATCAAATTTGATTAAGATCTGGTTACCCTTTCATAAGTTACAAATACTTCAATTTTCAAAATTACCCCCCCCCCCCCAACTCCACCAAAGAGAGCAGATCCGGTCCGGTTATGTCAGTCACGTATCTTAGACAGATATTTATTCTTCTCATCCAGTTTCAACCTGATCTCTCTGCTTTAAGTATTTTCTAATAATTCCGGTCCCCCCAACTGCACCCCCCCCCGATGACGCTGGATCCGGTTGATATTTAAATAAGAGATCTGAGTTACGAGGTCCTTCTAAATATGAAGTTTCATGAAGATCCGATCTCTCCTTCGTAAGTTAAAAAACATCATTTTTTCTAATTTTTCAGAATTAGCCCCCCCCCCCCACCAATAGAGCGGATCCGTTCCAATTATGTAAATCACGTATCTAAGACTTCTGCTTATTTTTCCCAACAAGTTTCATCCCTATCCCTCCAATCTAAGCATTTTCTATGATTTTAGGTTCCCCACCCCAAACTCCCCCAATGTCACCAGATCCGGTCGGGATTTAAAATAAGAGCTTTTGAGACACGATATCCTTCTAAATATCAAATTTCATTGAGATCCGATCACCGTTCGTAAGTTACAAATACCTCATTTTTTCTCATTTTTAAGAATTAACCCCCTCCCCCAACTACCCCAAAGAGAGCAGATCTGTTCCGGTTATGTCAATCATGTATCTAGGACTTGTGCTTATTTTTCCCACCAAGTTTCATCCCGATCCCTCCACTCTAATGACTATTTCTAATTTAATCTGGTCTGTCCCCTGATTCGCCTGCCAAATTTCAATGTCCTAGCTTACCTGGAAGTGCCTAAAGTAGCAAAACCAGGACCAACAGACAGATAGACCGACAGAATTTGCGATTGCTACATGTCACTTGGTTAATACCAAGTGCCATAAAAACTTGAATTTATTTACGTTAAGAAAATTTCTACCAATTGGTTTTCAAAATAGAGGAGGGGCATTATCTTTTTAAGCCTAGGAAAATCAAAATCTTCAAAATTTTCATTAAAAAATGATAGACAAAAAAAAAAACTCAACTGGTCTTCTGGCTACAGGGCAACTATACAACAGCAATTTTACATCAGTAGTCATGGATAAACGTATCCTCTCTTTATTGATGTGCCCTTCATGAGAAATACCAGCCTTCATAGAAGTTTGTCTGTGCTAATTCTAGAATAATCAGATTTTCTTACCAAGGAGATGATACAAAATAATATAAGCTAGTCTTACATTGCAGCCTGCCAACCATATCTGGCAGGCTGTAAACAGCATGTCTTAAACATGTTTCCAGCATGCAATATTCATCATGCTTTTGCAAAACAATGATCAAAGTAGTCAATATATTAAAAAAAAAACTTTGCACCCATAAATTTAAAGATTAATTGTCAAAATAATGAGAGGAAAAACTTTTGATTTTAAACACATTTTTGAAACATTAGAATTACATATATACATTTGTAACACTTACATCACAAAAGAAGAATTTCCCAATTTCAGAAACCTGACTAAAAAAAAGTTGCTAGTGCCCTTAGGTCAACTTCCACCTGTCCATTGTTTTCCCAAAATTGAAATTGGCCAAACCGACACGTATTCAAACCTAATAGATTCTAACCAGCAACATAGATTACAAGGTTCAAACCCAAGTCGACATTGACTTACAAAACCTAAGTGACAGAGTGAAGAAAGAAATTATGTGGCGGTAAACTAATTATTTATATGACTAAATTATTTATATTTCATTTACATTTGTTGTTCTTGATTTATATGTATTTATTATATTGTTGTAACTGTTAAAATTTGGTATTTTACTATAACTTTATGACCCCCTGTAAAATTGGTATTTTACCTATTTTACATAATTTACATGTTTTATGTAATTACATATTCTACCGGTATTTTACATATTTTAGGAATATTTTACGTATTTTACTGGTATCTTACATATTATACTGATATATTTTATGAAGGCTTGCAATTTTCACAGAACAAAAATGTGATGAGGCGGGCAGTAATAGGTTCAGATATGATCTTCAGTAAAGCTGCATTACAGTTTAAAAGGCCGTGTGTCTGATATTCAGTCTCTTGTTATCAGAACAATAAAGTGTATTATAGTACAGGCAATTACAATTTTGAAATAGGTAAATAGTAGCTGAGAAAATTATGCTAGTTCTGTCAGCTGTTAAAGACAGAAAGGGCTACAAGCAGCATAAATAGCCAAGAAAAACAAGGTTAATGTCAGCCAGTGGACAGAAAAGAAGCAAAAATAACAGAAGCAGACATTTTGTCTAGGACTTCTGCCCAGCTGTCTTCAATAGAAAAAAAAACAAAGAAGTAAGACTAACCTTTTGAAGTAACTCTTAACAGAGTAGAAGAAAAAGTGAATTAAACAGACAAAACTATAGATAATAAATGAGACTATTCACCAATTAGATTGGGCAGGAATTATCTGCTGAGAGAATGACTTAGCTTGTCCACGGACCAATTTTTCATCAAATGTATGGTCAGATGTTCTTAATTTAAACTGAAGAAAAAATGTTGTTTGAATTTGCTTCAGATATTAAAGTTGCCTCATCACAATGAGCTAAATGATCTGGATTTCCAATGATACAGAGGAGCAAAGCAGAATCAATATCCTCATTTTATTTTAATTTTCATACCCAAGAGAAATCTTGTGTTGATGAATTTGTTCTCCTGGGAGCCAACAATTACCCTCCCCTCTGAAAAATACTCCTGTGGAGAATATCCTCCTCCCTCACGGAAATCCCCCTATTTTCCCCTGATAATTCTGGATCTTCATTAGAAGGTAAATTGAAATTTCTACTCTCCTGTTGAAGTCAGAGGCAATTGTATAGAATTGCCTATTTTAAAGACCCATATGGGTTCAAAGTATTATTATTTGCTCAATTATTTTTTCCCATAGGATTTTAATGTGGAAGGGGTGATCAAATAAATTTTGGAGGAGGCTCAGTCAATTGGAAATCAAAAGTTAGAAAACAGCCCTTGCGTTTCAGCAGTTGTTTTGAAACAGTCTTTAGATAAATACACAATTAGTTCTAAGGGAAAGACAAAGGGAGGTTGGAGGTAGAAACTGACATATAATCCTCAGGGCCATATCCAGAAATTTGTTGGAGAGGATGGCTTCAGAACAGGCACAGTCATAAGAATCTGAGTCTGAAGGAGAAGAGCTAGATTTGACAGTAGATCCTGTCAAAGACAGTCTTATGACTGAAAGCAACTGAATGTTTTGCTATTAGGACCCAGTGCTTAGCTAATCACAGTCATCAAAGTGTTACAAACAACTTTTTAACATCTATTTGGTTCTATTATAATTAGATAAAAAAAACATATATATGACATTAGAAATGTAGCTGAATGCAGCTATTTAAATATGCCAGGATGTTAGGGTAGCATTTCTTATGTTAGAATAAAAAAAATGGCTAATTTACTTTTACATTCAAATAGGCCTAATGCTGTTTTTTTAAATAGGTGTCTAAAATCAGGTACTGTCCAAATGCTGAGATATTACCCTATTCACAAGATTATTAAAAGGACAAACTAGTCTATTAATTAAATTGACGAATTTCTAGATGAAGGGACATTACCTTTTTTAAACCCAGGAAAAATCAGAATCATCAAAATATTTCCTTAAAATCTAAAAGTGATGCTTAAAAAAAATACTCACTGGTTTGGTATCTACAGGGCAACTCTAAAGCACAAAATTTTACCCAATATTTCCTAGGAGGTACCCTATAATACCAATTTTACCTTATTTTATCTATTTTAGCAGTTTCACCTTATTTTACCAGTTTTACTTACCAAGTTTTTATTTTATGGTAATTTTACAACACTAATTTATTAACAATATGCATTTAAGTATACTTATTATTGTTTCATCTATGTCTGAATGTAAGGAAAATAGAAGACACAGTAGGTCCATAATACTAATCAATAATGGTTCAATTTTTACCTATAAACAAAGTCTATAGTTTTATAACCTAAAATAAGAATACATAATTTTGTAAGTCGCCTCCAAAGTAATAGTACATTTCCAAAATGACCAGCAAAACATGTGGGTTAACTGCCTGTGGTCTATTATTTTCCTTGCAAAGCTGGAGATGCAAAATCAATCTTTTAGTCAATGTTATTTTGTACTCTACTATTTATGGTCTTATCTGAGCTTCCCAAGTTGTCAAGTACATTTAGGAAACTAATTAATATCATTTATCTAACTCTTATTCTTCAAGTAACTTTTGTTATAAACGAGATATTATTCAGCACCACAAACCATGTAAAAACATACATAAAAATTGCTTCTCAGATTACTGCATTCTTGTCACAAGTTTAACCATATCGAAATGTAACTATAATTGGGGTACAGTTCTAGATGTGAGGCTTAATGCTTTCTTGGAAAGTAGTTGAGCTAGATGAATCAAACTATCAGTAATTGATCATGAGTCCAAATTACACATTGGAAAGGTCTTTGGGAGTATATACCTCTACCTTGAACCTTAAGGTATAAAAGCAAACTTTCAGGAATAGATCTACAGCAAAATGTGGCAAAAAAATTTTGATCTTAACTTTGATAAATTCATATCTATTGTTCATTGAATAAAATGGAAAGTTTGGCCTTATGTCTGAAAAAAATCTGTCTTAAATAAATGAGGTGTTGTTTTCAAATTTTCAGTCAAAAATGGTATTATCAAAACAAATTGAAGAAAACATGTTTTTTTTTCCAAATTTGGGACAGGTTAAACTATCTTCTATGCAAATTTTTCTAAACATTAAAGAAGCAAAGGGTAGATATAAAAGCTTGAGAAAATGTTCCTAGGTTATAAATTAGGCTCTGAATTCATTCCTACAAAATTCATTCTCCTACCTCAATTAATTTCCAAGATTGCAAAAAGCACCACATCTAGAATTTTGTCATATAATCTTGTGCAAAGACTACCCTTCCAAACTATGTCTATCTACAAACAGAAATGGGAGTCTTATTTCATTCTTACAAGGAAACCCTAGCCAACCTTAAATTACAATTTGGAATCAGTTAAGGTTTTAAATCCTTGAAATGCTCCAACTTCTGATGCATATTACTTTCTGTCTGGTTGCTAGTTAGGTCCTGACTGAAGATTTGGATCCCTTTCAATGGTACAAGGATGCCAAATAAAGCAGCTTTTTGTTAATACCATATTCAAATTTGTTTGTAGATTCAGTAGAGCTCTGTATCTTCCTCTGTATAAAAGTGGGTGGTAAGAGATGGTATGTGCATTCTTCAGAGGACATTCAAAGTAATCACCTGGTTGGCTGGGTTACTCAGCATATTTTTGAAACAAAGAGAAGCAAAAGACAATTGCACATCAAGTACAGTTGAAGGCCTATTAGTGCTGGTAGATCAATTAGAGGAGGAAGGGAACAGGTCTAAATTTTGAAAACAACTTGTTTTGGAAATTTTCATTGAACATTACCTTTGTTTGTATTTTCATTGCCACCTAATAAAATTGACCCCCTCTACACATGCTTGAGCAGGGGTACCCTGTATTAATACCTTATAGAGTTTCATGAAAATGCATGTGTGTCAGCTTGAAATTGTCTTTTTGATGATACTAGGAGATTGACAAGCAGAGGGTGCGGTAATACTGTAGGG